>NC_088403.1:59278981-59298981 GCF_034236695.1 Oncorhynchus nerka
TCGGCTAATCAACCCCTCAAGAAAATCATGGAGGAAACGACCGTGTCATAAAAACCGGGAAATTGGGCGCTCCACTCCACCTAATGGAGACTGAATTTTGGAGATGAGAAAACCCTGCCGGTGCAAAATATGAGTCCTGGAGAGTCAGCTGATCCATATTCCTTCCCTAAGCCCCTTATTTGCAAGCAGAGGAGCCAGGACTTAGGCAGGGTGAGCAGGCTAGGAATGTGAGCTAAGCAGCAGGAGGTGTCACTGAGACTGCAGGATCAATTCTCAATATCTCCTGGGTGAATCATCGCCTGGCCATTTCATCTGAAGAATAGGCTCAAGCCAATCAGACACCGCAATGTTGAAGTGATAGTGTTAAGAAACCAATCAATTACTTTGTTACTAGTTGAGAGAGTTGCATCAAACCAATGGCAGAACTTTGGAGAAGAGGTGTCCTTGAAATGGGGCCTATTCTCGGACTGCAAATCTCATAATTCCCGTTCCAAATGACTGTATATGGCTCCATCAACGATTATGGAAGATTCCAGGGCACACTCACGTCATGACCAACGTCTCATCTCCCGGCTCGCTCAAAAGTCCGTCCACGAACACTGAGGTGCTTGTGAAGTTGTGGATGGTCCAGGTGCGTCCCTCATCAATACTGAACCTGAGGAGAAAAGACAACAACACAATCACATCCACCGTATGGAGGTATATATATATATAGGCTCTTCTCAACAAGCGGCCATCTTGGATGAGGTAGAAATGAACAGTATTTCTCATACAGTCTCTCTCATACTCTGTGTATATTATCTAATCTGTCTCTCTAGTGTGTTTCTCATTATATATTAGTAGGGTTCCTGACTAGCAGGATGTAATGCCGTCACACAAAACAACTATGCATCGATAACTATCATAACTATAGATTTAACTACATAACTAGATGTCTACTGACCTTAAGTTCTTTCTAAAGAATCTTGGAAAAAGTGAGTTTCCATCTTGGTAGGGTGCCCTGCTGGGTTGTTTGCGGTCATACATGACTTACGGCTCTATAGGTTTTAATAGAACGGCCATCTTGGTAGGGTGCCCTGCTGGGTTGTTTGCGGTCATACATGACTTACGGCTCTATAGGTTTTAATAGAACGGCCATCTTGGTAGGGTGCCCTGCTGGGTTGTTTGCGGTCATACATGACTTACGGCTCTTGGTAGGTTTTTTGCGGTCATAGAACGGGTTTTAATAGAACCATCTTGGTAGGGTGCCCTGCTGGGTTGTTTGCATACATGACTTACGGTCATAGGTTTTACATGACTTATACATGACTTACGGCTCTATAGGTTTTAATAGAACGGCCATCTTGGAAAGAGGCTCAAAAGACCCTTCGTAATATGAGTAAGGCTCCTGTCTAGAAGGTTGTATGCGGTCATACATGCAGTGAGAGATCAGATTATCCTCAACCACGACTGAACTGTGACCTGGAACTTGACCACAAGTCACCAGGCTGTTTCGGCGTGGGCTTGTCTTCAAACACGCCACCAGATGCACACGCTAATGTTTACCAAAGCAAGGACTTTAAAATTAGAGGATAGAGTACACAAAGCTAAGCGCTAGCTCGAATGAACCTCCTGTGGTTATGGCCCCCGGATTCAACAGGGTTACATAAGTATGGTTGTGTATTGGAAAGGAATCAACGTGGGATTGAGAAGCAGACCCATGTCTGCAGGCTATGCAATTAATCATGTGCTTACAAGCCTTGAGAATACTAGAGAAACACACTAGAGAGACAGATTAGATAATATACACAGAGTATGAGAGAGACAGACATTCCAATACTGTACACAGAGAGAATCAGCCAGAGGGAATGGTTTGTTGTTGTCTGTCTCACTATCTCTCTCTCTCTTTCTTTTTCTCCTTCCCTCGTTCTTTCTTCCTCCATAACACTCTAAGACCATGTTCAAAGATGAACTTTACCGTGAGGACACAGTGGAGTCCTTTGCTGCAATCTAATCTTTTAATAACACACAAGTGTGTATTTGTGATGAATAAACCACAGCATTCTCTAACACCAATCTGCATGTAATCCATATTTCATACGTACCCTGAATAAGCAAAACGTGGCTGCATTAGAATATGTACAGATTTACTTCTGAATGTACAAATTATTATGTATAAGCCTTCATGTTTTATTTTGGCATCTCACCTCTGAGAATGTTATGTTTATACATTATTAAAAGCAACATGGCACCGGTGGGAGAATACATGAGCAACCCAAAGCAACCCGCTGCTATTTGTGTTAGAGTGAACCAGAGCCAGGAATTAGCTAACAAGCGTGTGTGAAGGGAAGTCAGAATATTGGCACGGGGCAGCCTTGAGTTGGGTCCTTTTGCTTTCCAGGGGGCCCCTAAATGAAAGTGAATCTCTGTGATCTACATACATGTATGTGCACTTCTGAGAAGGGGAGTAAAAAATCTCTCTCTCTCTCTCTCTCTCTCTCTCTCTCTCTCTCTCTCTCGAGGAGATAGTTTACCCTTAAATACTGGTCACACAGTGCACAGACGCCGATTGTGGCAGGTGTCTCCTAAACACCAAAGCTTTCTGAAAGGCTCTCTCACTCTTGCTTGAAGATATCTACTACAGCCTAGTCCAAAGGCAGTGCTTAGGGTTTAGGAAGTGAAGTGGGAATAAAGTCAAAAAGCTGGGGACATAACCTTTATGATGCTATCTTTTTAATTGAACCTTCATTTATCAAGATCATGGCTTCGTTGAGATACAATCTCTAGGAAGAGATATGATCCACAGGAAAGACCTAGTCTTGTTCAGGTGTCTGTTTTGAAGGTCATATCATTGGTGGCTCCCATTTTTGTAAATTAAGTGTTTGTAAATTAAGAGTATTGGAGTTAAGGATTATTTTGTTGACAGTTAGAGGAGCCTACTTGAGTAGTTTGTTGACAGAGGAGTCTACTTGAGTATATTGTTGACAGAGAAGCCTACTTGACTATTCTGTTGACAGTTAGAGGAGCCAACTTTAGTATTTTGTTGACAGATGAGCCTACTTGACTATTTTGTTGACAGATGAGGCTACTTGACTATTTTGTTGACAGAGGAGTCTACTTGACTATTTTGTTAACAGTTAGAGGAGCCTACTTGAGTATTTTGTTGACAGAGGAGTCTACTTGAGTATTTTGTTGATGGTTAGAGGTGCTTACGTGAGTATTTTGTTGATGGTTACAGGTGCCTACTTGAGTATTTTGTTGACAGTTAGAGGAGCATACTTGAGTATTTTGAGAGGGATGGAGGTGTTTACTTGAGTATTTTGTTGACAGTTAGAGGAGCCTACTTGAGTATTTTGAGAGGGATGGAGGTGTTTACTTGAGTATTTTGTTGACAGTTAGAGGAGCCTACTTGAGTATTTTGAGAGGGATGGAGGTGTCTTTGATGGCAACGATGACCCCTCCATGGTCCAGGTACAGGATGTGATGCTCCTCCTCAAACACCTGAAAACAGAAAGAAGAATTGCAAGAAATTATGAAAGAGACAGGAAGTGGAAAGTTAGTAAGATGATGACTGCAAGAAATTATCCCATCTCTCCTTTTCAGAAGAGTGGAGAAAAGAGGGCGATAGAGAGAGACTGAGACGTACCTGTCTCCAGGTCTTCCCACAGTCAGAGGTGATGTACATCTCTTCTTTATACTCCACCAGCTGGGAACCCAAGTTACCTGAGAGAGAGAGAGAGAGAGAGAGAGAGAGAGAGCGCAGTGAGGGAGGAGGAGGCGCTCTGTTGGATCAAAGCCTCCTGCACCGACAAGTCATTTCAGATAATTTTCCTCTCGTTCTTAACAGCGGGAACGAGGGAAAAGAGGAGGGGAGAAGTGAGGGTTGGCATGGCAGCTCGTTCTCACTCAGAACATGAGGCAGCCCACTTATCCCCTTCACTCAGGACTGACTAACTCTCCTCCTCCAGGGGTCCCCGAACAGAAATGCTAAGTATTCAATAAAGAAAAGCAGCGGTGACAGAGTGAACTCTTCTCTGGGGTTGAAGTGCTTTGGCACGGTATCTTCCATTCCTCTAAGCCACTACCTTTCTAGGGTAAATCCAGGTTGTCTAGAGGAGTGGCACTGTCAACAATAGAGCGGTCTGAGAAGGTTTAGGTGGATAGTGGGCTTGGTGAAGTGTGGAGCACACACCTCCACTGCTAGTTCTCCCCCACTGTGTCTGCCTGGCGTAAGCCTGCATTATGTCTAGTCTTGTCTGTCTGATGGCTCCACTGCTAGTTCTCCCCCACTGTGTCTGCCTGGCGTAAGCCTGCATTATGTCTAGTCTTGTCTGTCTGATGGCTCCACTGCTAGTTCTCCCCCACTGTGTCTGCCTGGCGTAAGCCTGCATTATGTCTAGTCTTGTCTGTCTGATGGCTCCACTGCTAGTTCTCCCCACTGTGTCTGCCTGGCGTAAGCCTGCATTATGTCTAGTCTTGTCTGTCTGATGGCTCCACTGCTAGTTCTCCCCCACTGTGTCTGCCTGGCGTAAGCCTGCATTATGTCTAGTCTTGTCTGTCTGATGGCTCCACTGCTAGTTCTCCCCACTGTGTCTGCCTGGCGTAAGCCTGCATTATGTCTAGTCTTGTCTGATGGCTCTGACTGGCTCCTGGCGTACTGCTTAGTTCTCCCCCACTGTGTCTCCCCACTGCCTGGCGTAAGCCTGCATTATGTCTAGTCTTGTCTGTCTGATGGCTCCACTGCTAGTTCTCCCCCACTGTGTCTGCCTGGCGTAAGCCTGCATTATGTCTAGTCTTGTCTGTCTGATGGCTCCACTGCTAGTTCTCCCCACTGTGTCTGCCTGGCGTAAGCCTGCATTATGTCTAGTCTTGTCTGTCTGATGGCTCCACTGCTAGTTCTCCCCCACTGTGTCTGCCTGGCGTAAGCCTGCATTATGTCTAGTCTTGTCTGTCTGATGGCTCCACTGCTAGTTCTCCCCACTGTGTCTGCCTGGCGTAAGCCTGCATTATGTCTAGTCTTGTCTGTCTGATGGCTCCACTGCTAGTTCTCCCCCACTGTGTCTGCCTGGCGTAAGCCTGCATTATGTCTAGTCTTGTCTGTCTGATGGCTCCACTGCTAGTTCTCCCCCACTGTGTCTGCCTGGCGTAAGCCTGCATTATGTCTAGTCTTGTCTGTCTGATGGCTCCACTGCTAGTTCTCCCCCACTGTGTCTGCCTGGCGTAAGCCTGCATTATGTCTAGTCTTGTCTGTCTGATGGCTCCACTGCTAGTTCTCCCCCACTGTGTCTGCCTGGCGTAAGCCTGCATTATGTCTAGTCTTGTCTGTCTGATGGCTCCACTGTATTGCAACACAGAGAGCCTCAGAGCTGCTTCACAGTAACGACTGGGGCTGGAACCCTCACTGCTTCACAGTAATGACTGGGGCTGGAACCCTCACTGCTTCACAGTAACGACTGGGGCTGGAATCCCTCACTGCTTCACAGTAACGACTGGGGCTGGAACCCTCACTGCTTCACAGTAATGACTGGGGCTGGAATCCCTCACTAGAACGACTGGGGCTGGAATCCCTCACTAGAACGACTGGGGCTGGAATCCCTCACTAGAACGACTGGGGCTGGAACCCTCACTGCTTCACAGTAATGACTGGGGCTGGAACCCTCACTGCTTCACAGTAACGACTGGGGCTGGAATCCCTCACTGCTTCACAGTAACGACTGGGGCTGGAACCCTCACTGCTTCACAGTAATGACTGGGGCTGGAATCCCTCACTAGAACGACTGGGGCTGGAATCCCTCACTAGAACGACTGGGGCTGGAATCCCTCACTAGAACGACTGGGGCTGGAACCCTCACTGCTTCACAGTAATGACTGGGGCTGGAACCCTCACTGCTTCACAGTAACGACTGGGGCTGGAATCCCTCACTGCTTCACAGTAACGACTGGGGCTGGAACCCTCACTGCTTCACAGTAATGACTGGGGCTGGAATCCCTCACTAGAACGACTGGGGCTGGAATCCCTCACTAGAACGACTGGGGCTGGAATCCCTCACTAGAACGACTGGGGCTGGAACCCTCACTGCTTCACAGTAACGACTGGGGCTGGAACCCTCACTGCTTCACAGTAATGACTGGGGCTGGAACCCTCACTGCTTCACAGTAATGACTGGGGCTGGAATCCCTCACTAGAACGACTGGGGCTGGAATCCCTCACTAGAACGACTGGGGCTGGAATCTCTCACTGGAACGACTGGGGCTGGAATCCTCACTGCTTCACAGTAATGACTGGGGCTGGAACCCTCACTGCTTCACAGTAATGACTGGGGCTGGAATCCCTCACTGGAACGACTGGGGCTGGAATCCCTCACTAGAATGACTGGGGTTGGAATCTCTCACAGTAACGACTGGGGCTGGAATCTCTCACTGGAACGACTGGGGCTGGAATCCCTCACTGCTTCACAGTAACGACTGGGGCTGGAATCCCTCACTAGAACGACTGGGGCTGGAATCCCTCACTAGAACGACTGGGGCTGGAATCCCTCACTGCTTCACAGTAATGACTGGGGCTGGAATCCCTCACTAGAACGACTGGGGCTGGAATCCCTCACTGCTTCACAGTAATGACTGGGGCTGGAATCCCTCACTGCCTCACAGTAATGACTGGGGCTGGAATCCCTCACAAGAACAACTGGGGCTGGAATCTCTCACTGGAACGACTAGGGCTGGAATCCCTCACTGCTTCACAGTAATGACTGGGGCTGGAATCCCTCACTGGAACGACTAGGGCTGGAATCCCTCACTGCTTCACAGTAATGACTGGGGCTGGAATCCCTCACTGGAACGACTAGGGCTGGAATCCCTCACTGCTTCACAGTAATGACTGGGGCTGGAACCCTCACTGCTTCACAGTAACGACTGGGGCTGGAATCCCTCACTAGAACGACTGGGGCTGGAATCCCTCACTGCTTCACAGTAATGACTGGGGCTGGAATCCCTCACTAGAACGACTGGGGCTGGAATCTCTCACTGGAACGACTGGGGCTGGAATCCCTCACTAGAACGACTGGGGCTGGAATCCCTCACTGCTTCACAGTAACGACTGGGGCTGGAATCCCTCACTGCTTCACTAGAACGACTGGGGCTGGAACCCTCACTGCTTCACAGTAATGACTGGGGCTGGAACCCTCACTGCTTCACAGTAATGACTGGGGCTGGAACCCTCACTGCTTCACAGTAATGACTAGGGCTGGAACCCTCACTGCTTCACAGTAATGACTGGGGCTGGAACCCTCACTGCTTCACAGTAATGACTGGGGCTGGATCCCTCACTGCTTCACAGTAACGACTGGGGCTGGAACCCTCACTGCTTCACAGTAATGACTGGGGCTGGAACCCTCACTGCTTCACAGTAACGACTGGGGCTGGAATCCCTCACTGCTTCACAGTAACGACTGGGGCTGGAACCCTCACTGCTTCACAGTAATGACTGGGGCTGGAATCCCTCACTAGAACGACTGGGGCTGGAACCCTCACTGCTTCACAGTAACGACTGGGGCTGGAACCCTCACTGCTTCACAGTAATGACTGGGGCTGGAACCCTCACTGCTTCACAGTAATGACTGGGGCTGGAATCCCTCACTAGAACGACTGGGGCTGGAATCCCTCACTAGAACGACTGGGGCTGGAATCTCTCACTGGAACGACTGGGGCTGGAATCCTCACTGCTTCACAGTAATGACTGGGGCTGGAACCCTCACTGCTTCACAGTAATGACTGGGGCTGGAATCCCTCACTGGAACGACTGGGGCTGGAATCCCTCACTAGAACGACTGGGGCTGGAATCTCTCACAGTAACGACTGGGGCTGGAATCTCTCACTGGAACGACTGGGGCTGGAATCCCTCACTGCTTCACAGTAACGACTGGGGCTGGAATCCCTCACTAGAACGACTGGGGCTGGAATCCCTCACTAGAACGACTGGGGCTGGAATCCCTCACTGCTTCACAGTAATGACTGGGGCTGGAATCCCTCACTGCTTCACAGTAATGACTGGGGCTGGAATCCCTCACTGCCTCACAGTAATGACTGGGGCTGGAATCCCTCACTAGAACAACTGGGGCTGGAATCTCTCACTGGAACGACTAGGGCTGGAATCCCTCACTGCTTCACAGTAATGACTGGGGCTGGAATCCCTCACTGGAACGACTAGGGCTGGAATCCCTCACTGCTTCACAGTAATGACTGGGGCTGGAATCCCTCACTGGAACGACTAGGGCTGGAATCCCTCACTGCTTCACAGTAATGACTGGGGCTGGAACCCTCACTGCTTCACAGTAACGACTGGGGCTGGAATCCCTCACTAGAACGACTGGGGCTGGAATTCCTCACTGCTTCACAGTAATGACTGGGGCTGGAATCCCTCACTAGAACGACTGGGGCTGGAATCTCTCACTGGAACGACTGGGGCTGGAATCCCTCACTGCTTCACAGTAACGACTGGGGCTGGAACCCTCACTGCTTCACAGTAATGACTGGGGCTGGAACCCTCACTGCTTCACAGTAATGACTGGGGCTGGAACCCTCACTGCTTCACAGTAATGACTAGGGCTGGAACCCTCACTGCTTCACAGTAATGACTGGGGCTGGAACCCTCACTGCTTCACAGTAATGACTGGGGCTGGAACCCTCACTGCTTCACAGTAATGACTGGGGCTGGAACCCTCACTGCTTCACAGTAATGACTAGGGCTGGAACCCTCACTGCTTCACAGTAATGACTGGGGCTGGAACCCTCACTGCTTCACAGTAACGACTGGGGCTGGAACCCTCACTGCTTCACAGTAACGACTGGGGCTGGAACCCTCACTGCTTCACAGTAATGACTGGGGCTGGAACCCTCACTGCTTCACAGTAACGACTGGGGCTGGAATCCCTCACTGCTTCACAGTAACGACTGGGGCTGGAACCCTCACTGCTTCACAGTAACGACTGGGGCTGGAACCCTCACTGCTTCACAGTAACGACTGGGGCTGGAATCCCTCACTAGAACGACTGGGGCTGGAATCCCTCACTGCTTCACAGTAACGACTGGGGCTGGAACCCTCACTGCTTCACAGTAACGACTGGGGCTGGAACCCTCACTGCTTCACAGTAATGACTGGGGCTGGAATCCCTCACTAGAACGACTGGGGCTGGAATCCCTCACTGCTTCACAGTAACGACTGGGGCTGGAACCCTCACTGCTTCACAGTAATGACTGGGGATGGAATCCCTCACTGCTTCACAGTAATGACTGGGGATGGAATCCCTCACTGCTTCACAGTAATGACTGGGGCTGGAATCCCTCACTGCTTCACAGTAACGACTGGGGATGGAATCCCTCACTGCTTCACAGTAATGACTGGGGCTGGAATCCCTCACTGCTTCACTAGAACGACTGGGGATGGAATCCTCACTGCTTCACAGTAACGACTGGGGCTGGAATCCCTCACTGCTTCACAGTAACGACTGGGGATGGAATCCCTCACTGCTTCACAGTAACGACTGGGGCTGGAATCTCTCACTGCTTCACTAGAACGACTGGGGATGGAATCCTCACTGCTTCACAGTAATGACTGGGGATGGAATCCCTCACTGCTTCACTAGAACGACTGGGGCTGGAATCCCTCACTGCTTCACAGTAACGACTGGGGCTGGAATCCCTCACTGCTTCACTAGAACGACTGGGGCTGGAATCCCTCACTGCTTCACAGTAACGACTGGGGATGGAATCCCTCACTGCTTCACTAGAACGACTGGGGCTGGAATCCCTCACTGCTTCACTAGAACGACTGGGGCTGGAATCCCTCACTGCTTCACTAGAACGACTGGGGCTGGAATCCCTCACTGCTTCACTAGAACGACTGGGGCTGGAATCCCTCACTAGAATGACTGGGGCTGGAATCCCTCACTGCTTCACTAGAACGACTGGGGCTGGAATCCCTCACTGCTTCACTAGAACGACTGGGGCTGGAATCCCTCACTAGAACGACTGGGGCTGGAATCCCTCACTGCTTCACAGTAATGACTGGGGCTGGAATCCCTCACTGGAACGACTGGGGCTGGAATCCCTCACTGCTTCACAGTAACGACTGGGGCTGGAATCTCTCACTGCTTCACAGTAACGACTGGGGCTGGAATCTCTCACTGCTTCACAGTAACGACTGGGGATGGAATCCCTCACTGCTTCACAGTAACGACTGGGGCTGGAATCTCTCACTGCTTCACAGTAACGACTGGGGCTGGAATCTCTCACTGCTTCACAGTAACGACTGGGGCTGGAATCCCTCACTGCTTCACTAGAACCAGTAGTCTAAAGCGTACCTCAACTGAAAGGCCTAACCAACTCCTGTTCACTAGCTAACTAGTTGATTTCTCATAGATGTTTTTCTTCTTCTTAAAACTGCAATGTTGGTTAAGGGTATATAAGCAAGCATTTCACTGTAAGGTCCACCTGGCGCATGTAAGAAATACAATTTGATTTGAAACTGTAGGGGTTCCCAGTCTTAGTGTCAGCATCCCCACAGGGTGCTGATGAAGTGTCTCATACAGAGAGTAATGCTGTGTTCCTAGGTAAAGCCAAATCACCAGAATGATTGGTCATAATGTAACCATGGCCACTGCAGTAATGACGTAAGAACCACTGTCGCCAGGGCAGTGGTTGTCATGGTTACTCACCTGCGCCCATGATGAGTCCGGGGGCGGAGTCTTTGGTGTGAACGGTCCCTGATACGTAGGGGTTGTCAGCCCAGCGCAGGTGGAGGTGGAGGTGACAGTCAGGCTAGGAGAGGGGACAGAGAGCTGACATGAGTAGGGTTCTCCTCTCTCTCTCTCTCTCTCTCTCTCTCTCTCTCTCCTCTCTCTCCCTCCCTCTCTCTCCCTCCCTCTCTCTGTCTCTCTCTCTCTCTCTCTCTCCCCCTCTCTCCCTCTCTCCCTCTCTCTCTCTCTCGCTCTCTCTCTCTCTCTCCCCCTCTCTCTCTCTCTCTCTCTTTCTCTCTCTCTCTCTCTCTCTCTCTCTCTCTCTCTCTCCCTCCCTCCCTCTCTCTCTCTCTCTCTCTAGCCTGTATCTGGCCCTCTCAACCCCAGTACAGATGGTATCACGTGCACTGAATCAAACCGCCTGTATCTGGCCCTCTCAAACCTAAATAAAAAAGTAGCCTGTTTGCAGCACTATTAGGCAGTAGATTAAACACAGACACCACACATGAATCCACATTTAACAGAAATGTACCAATCACCAGCCTCCTATTCAATCAGACATTATTATTCTAATGTGCTTTGAGACAGGCCTTTTAGATGGAGTAGTAGCAGTGTCGTCTTGGACACACCGTGGGGGTGATAGTGTTGTTGGCAGAGGACACGTGTCTCGGACCTGTCACCTGGCGTCAGCTGTCACAAACGAGGAGCAGATACAAACGAGGGAGGAGTAATGGGTGTTCTAAAACAAAGTTATGGTTCAACTTTCTCTGTCTGAGGGACCGATGGCTAATAATGACTCAGTCACCCAGCCCTGTAGATGTTCACGAGACCACGGCCTGATTGAATACCTTAAAACTGCACCCTTCTTGCCTTCCACCCAGGAAGTAATCACGTACATGTCAGCAGATTGATGGGTATTAAGCTGCTGCATTGTGGGTAGTGCATGGTTTCCTTACTGATTTGCAGTTGACCGGTTTGCCGTTCATGTCAGTAGTAGGCGGAGCTAGCGGTTCCCAGTCTCGGCCTTTGTTATAGGTGATGAGAGTCCGCACTTTGCCATCCACCTTCTGATTGGCCAGGAAGACCCCCTTGATCCCGCGCACCTGGAAAGCAATGACAACAGACATCTCTGTTATGGTATTGTACTGTAGTGAGGTATAAAACTGATGTGTGGTCAGTTTGTATGGGTCCTAGCTATACTAAAGCACATGCTTGTAGAAAAGACTGTTCAGAGATCAGAATGTTGTTTAGTCAGAGACAGAATCACACAGAGCAGAGTTCTCCAGATACACATGTCTACAGTGCATTCGGAAAGTATTCAGACCCCTTGACTTTTTCCACATTTTGTTACGTTACTGCCTTATTCTAAAATGGATTTTTAAAAATCTATCTACACACAATACACAATAATGATGAAGTGAAAACAGGTTTTTAAACATTTTTGCAAATACCTTATTTACATAAGTATTCAGACCCTTTGCTATGAGACTCAGGTGCATCCTGTTTCCATTGATCATCCTTGAGATGTTTCTACAACTTCATTGTCCATCTGTGGTAAATACAAATGATTGGACATGATTTGGAAAGGTCTGTCTATATAAGATCCCACAGTTGACAGTGAAGGTCAGAGCAAAAACAAAGCCATGAGGTGGAAGGAATTGTCTGTAAAGTGACAGGATCGTGTCGAGGCACTGATCTGGGGAAGAGTACCAAACATTTCTGCCACATTGAAGGTCCCCAACAACACAGTGGCCTCATTCTTAAATGGAAGAAGTTCGGAACCACCAAGACTCTTCCTAGAGCTGGCCGCCCAGCCAAACTGAGCAGAATGACCTTCGTCAGGGAGGTGACCAAGAACCCGATGGTCACTCTGACAGAGCTCCAGAGTTCCTCTGTGGAGATGGGAAAATCTTCCAGAAGGACAACCATCTCTGCAGCACTCCATCAATCAGGCCTTTATGGTAGAGTGGCCAGACGGATGCCACTCCTCATTAAAAGGCAGATGACAGCCATCTTGAAGTTTGCCAATAGGCACTAAAGGTACTCTCAGACCATGAGAAACAAGATTCTCTGGTCTGATGAAACCAAAATTGAACTCTTTGGCCTGAATGCCAAGCGTCACATCTGGAGGAAACCTGGAACCATCCCTACGGTGAAGCATAATGGTGGCAGCATCATGCTGTGGGGATGTCGAAGGTTCCCCTTCCAACAGGACAACGACCCTAAGCACACATCTAAGACAAAACAGGAGTGGCTTCGGGACAAGTCTCTGAATGTCCTTGAGTGGCCCAGTCAGAGCCTGGACTTGAACCCAATCGAACATCTCTGTAGAGACCTTAAAATAGCTGTACAGCGATGCTCCCCATCCAACCTGACAGAGCTTGAGAGGATCTGCAGAGAAGAATGGGAGGAACTCCCCAAATACAAATGGGAGAAACTCCCAAAATACAGGTGTGCCAAGCTTGTAGCGTCATACCCAACAAGACTCGAGGCTGTAATCGCTGCCAAAGGTGCTTCAACAAAGTACTGAGTAAAGGGTCTGAATTCTTATGTAAATGTGATGTTTCTGTTTTAAATTTGTAATAAATTAGCAAACATAAAAAAAAAAAATGTTTTTGCTTCGTCATTATGGGGTATTGTGTATAGTTTGATGACGGGAAAAGGTCGTAACCTAACAAAATGTGGAAAAAGTCAAGGGGTCTGAATACTTTCCAAAGGTACTGTATAATGGAACTATTATTGCTACTCGGTCAGGGGAGAGTCACTTGTCAGCAGGTTCGGTTAAGAGAGACGACCTAAAGGGAATATGGAATAAAACAACCTGTCTAGATGTCTCTGTCTCACTCTGCAATTCTCTCTATGAAACTCGTATCTACTGTATCTGTGTACCCCTCTTTCTGTCTTGTCTTCCTCTATCTGTACCTGCAACACACCCTCTCTCCTCTCCTTCTCTCTCTCTCCCTCCATCTCCTTCTTTCTCTAAGCTTTCCCTCCCTCTCCTTTACTCTCTTTCTTTTTCTCCATCTCTCTCACTGTGTGATGAAGAGCGAGGGATGTGAGAGGAGAGGGCAGCCTGGAACGAAGGATGTGTGAGGAGAGTGCAGCCTGGAGCGAGGGATGTGTGAGGAGAGGGCAGCCTGGAGCGAGGGATGTGAGAGGAGAGAGCAGTCTGGAGGGAGGGATGTGTGAGGAGAGGGCAGCCTGGAGGGAGGGATGTGAGAGGAGAGGGCAGCCTGGAGGGAGGGATGTGTGAGGAGAGGAGAGGGCAGCCTGGAGGGAGGGATGTGAGAGGAGAGGGCAGCCTGGAGGGAGGGATGTGTGAGGAGAGTGCAGCCTGGAGAGAGGGATGTGAGAGGAGAGGGCAGCCTGGAGCGAGGGATGTGAGAGGAGAGTGTAGCCTGGAGGGAGGGATGTGAGAGGAGAGGGCAGCCTGGAGCGAGGGATGTGTGAGGAGAGGGCAGCCTGGAGCGAGGGATGTGAGAGGAGAGAGCAGTCTGGAGGGAGGGATGTGTGAGGAGAGGGCAGCCTGGAGGGAGGGATGTGAGAGGAGAGGGCAGCCTGGAGGGAGGGATGTGTGAGGAGAGGGCAGCCTGGAGCGAGGGATGTGTGAGGAGAGAGCAGTCTGGAGGGAGGGATGTGCGAGGAGAGGGCAGCCTGGAGGGAGGGATGTGAGAGGAGAGGGCAGCCTGGAGGGAGGGATGTGTGAGGAGAGTGCAGCCTGGAGCGAGGGATGTGAGAGGAGAGGAGAGGGCAGTCTGGAGGGAGGGATGTGAGAGGAGAGTGCAGTCTGGAGCGAGGGATGTGAGAGGAGAGTGCAGTCTGGAGCGAGGGATGTGAGAGGAGAGGGCAGCCTGGAGCGAGGGATGTGAGAGGAGAGGGCAGCCTGGAGGGAGGGATGTGAGAGGAGAGGGCAGCCTGGAGGGAGGGATGTGAGAGGAGAGGGCAGCCTAGAGGGAGGGATGTGTGAGGAGAGGAGAGAGCAGCCTGGAGGGAGGGATGTGTGAGGAGAGGAGAGAGCAGCCTGGAGGGAGGGATGTGTGAGGAGAGGAGAGAGCAGCCTGGAGGGAGGGATGTGTGAGGAGAGGTGAGAGCAGCCTGGAGCGAGGGATGTGAGAGGAGAGTGCAACCTGGAGGGAGGGATGTGAGAGGAGAGTGTGAGGAGAGGAGAGAGCAGCCTGGAGGGAGGGATGTGAGAGGAGAGTGCAACCTGGAGGGAGGGATGTGAGAGGAGAGTGCAACCTGGAGGGAGGATGTGAGAGGAGAGGGCAGCCTGGAGCGAGGGATGTGAGAGGAGAGAGCAGTCTGGAGCGAGGGATGTGAGAGGAGAGGGCAGTCTGGAGGGAGGGATGTGAGAGGAGAGGGCAGCCTGGAGCGAGGGATGTGTGAGGAGAGGGCAGCCTGGAGCGAGGGATGTGAGAGGAGAGAGCAGTCTGGAGGGAGGGATGTGTGAGGAGAGGGCAGCCTGGAGGGAGGGATGTGAGAGGAGAGGGCAGCCTGGAGGGAGGGATGTGTGAGGAGAGTGCAGCCTGGAGCGAGGGATGTGAGAGGAGAGGAGAGGGCAGTCTGGAGGGAGGGATGTGAGAGGAGAGTGCAGTCTGGAGCGAGGGATGTGAGAGGAGAGTGCAGTCTGGAGCGAGGGATGTGAGAGGAGAGGGCAGCCTGGAGCGAGGGATGTGAGAGGAGAGGGCAGCCTGGAGGGAGGGATGTGAGAGTAGAGGGCAGCCTGGAGGGAGGGATGTGAGAGGAGAGGGCAGCCTGGAGGGAGGGATGTGAGAGGAGAGGGCAGCCTGGAGCGAGGGATGTGAGAGGAGAGGGCAGCCTGGAGGGAGGGATGTGAGAGGAGAGGGCAGCCTGGAGGAGGGATGTGAGAGGAGAGGGCAGCCTGGAGGGAGGGATGTGAGAGGAGAGGGCAGCCTGGAGCGAGGGATGTGTGAGGAGAGGAGGGAGAGCAGCCTGGAGGGAGGGATGTGTGAGGAGAGGAGAGGAGCAGCCTGGAGGGAGGGATGTGTGAGAGGAGTGAGAGAGAGAGCAGCCTGGAGGGGGAGGGATGTGAGAGGAGAGGAGAGAGCAGCCTGGAGGGAGGGATGTGTGAGGAGAGGGCAGCCTGGAGAGAGCAGCCTGGAGCGAGGGATGTGAGAGGAGAGTGCAACCTGGAGGGAGGGATGTGAGAGGAGAGGGAGCATGTGACCTGGAGGGAGGGATGTGTGAGGAGAGGAGAGAGCAGCCTGGAGGGAGGGATGTGAGAGGAGAGTGCAACCTGGAGGGAGGGATGTGAGAGGAGAGGAGAGAGCAGTCTGGAGGGAGGGATGTGAGAGGAGAGTGCAGTCTGGAGCGAGGGATGTGAGAGGAGAGTGCAGTCTGGAGCGAGGGATGTGAGAGGAGAGGAGAGAGCAGCCTGGAGCGAGGGATGTGAGAGGAGAGGAGAGGGCAGCCTGGAGGGAGGGATGTGAGAGGAGAGGGCAGCTTGGAGGGAGGGATGTGAGAGGAGAGGGCAGCCTGGAGGGAGGGATGTGAGAGGAGAGGGAAGCCTGGAGGGAGGGATGTGAGAGGAGAGGGCAGCCTGGAGGGAGGGATGTGAGAGGAGAAGGCAGCCTGGAGGGAGGGATGTGAGAGGAGAGGGCAGCCTGGAGGGAGGGATGTGAGAGGAGAGGGCAGCCTGGAGGGAGGGATGTGAGAGGAGAGGGCAGCCTGGAGCGAGGGATGTGTGAGGAGAGGAGAGAGCAGCCTGGAGGGAGGGATGTGTGAGGAGAGGAGAGAGCAGCCTGGAGGGAGGGATGTGAGAGGAGAGGGCAGCCTGGAGCGAGGGATGTGAGAGGAGAGGGCAGCCTGGAGCGAGGGATGTGAGAGGAGAGGAGAGGGCAGCCTGGAGGGAGGGATGTGTGAGGAGAGGAGAGAGCAGCCTGGAGGGAGGGATGTGTGAGGAGAGGAGAGAGCAGCCTGGAGGGAGGGATGTGTGAGGAGAGGAGAGAGCAGCCTGGAGCGAGGGATGTGAGAGGAGAGTGCAACCTGGAGGGAGGGATGTGAGAGGAGAGGAGAGAGCAGCCTGGAGCGAGGGATGTGAGAGGAGAGGGCAACCTGGAGGGAGGGATGTGAGAGGAGAGGGCAGCCTGGAGGGAGGGATGTGAGAGGAGAGGGCAACCTGGAGGGAGGGATGTGAGAGGAGAGGGCAACCTGGAGGGAGGGATGTGAGAGGAGAGGAGAGTGCAGTCTGGAGCGAGGGATGTGTGATGAGAGTGCAACCTGGAGGGAGGGATGTGAGAGGAGAGGGCAGCCTGGAGCGAGGGATGTGAGAGGAGAGGGCAGCCTGGAGGGAGGGATGTGTGAGGAGAGGAGAGCGCAGCCTGGAGGGAGGGATGTGAGAGGAGAGTGCAACCTGGAGGGAGGGATGTGAGAGGAGAGGGCAACCTGGAGGGAGGGATGTGTGAGGAGAGGAGAGAGCAGCCTGGAGCGAGGGATGTGAGAGGAGAGTGCAACCTGGAGCGAGGGATGTGTGATGAGAGGGCAGCCTGGAGGGAGGGATGTGAGAGGAGAGTGCAGTCTGGAGCGAGGGATGTGTGATGAGAGTGCAGTCTGGAGCGAGGGATGTGAGAGGAGAGGAGAGTGCAGTCTGGAGCGAGGGATGTGTGAGGAGAGGAGAGAGCAGCCTGGAGCGAGGGATGTGAGAGGAGAGTGCAACCTGGAGCGAGGGATGTGTGATGAGAGGGCAGCCTGGAGGGAGGGATGTGAGAGGAGAGTGCAGTCTGGAGCGAGGGATGTGAGAGGAGAGGGCAGCCTGGAGCGAGGCATGTGAGAGGAGAGGGCAGCCTGGAGGGAGGGATGTGAGAGGAGAGGGCAGCCTGGAGGGAGGGATGTGAGAGGAGAGGGCAGCCTGGAGGGAGGGATGTGAGAGGAGAGGGCAACCTGGAGGGAGGGATGTGAGAGGAGAGGGCAGCCTGGAGCGAGGGATGTGTGATGAGAGGGCAGCCTGGATGGAGGGATGTGAGAGGAGAGTGCAGTCTGGAGCGAGGGATGTGAGAGGAGAGGAGAGTGCAGTCTGGAGCGAGGGATGTGTGATGAGAGTGCAACCTGGAGGGAGGGATGTGAGAGGAGAGGGCAGCCTGGAGGGAGGGATGTGAGAGGAGAGGGCAGCCTGGAGCGAGGGATGTGAGAGGAGAGGGCAGCCTGGAGCGAGGGATGTGAGAGGAGAGGGCAGCCTGGAGGGAGGGATGTGAGAGGAGAGGGCAGCCTGGAGGGAGGGATGTGAGAGGAGAGGGCAGCCTGGAGCGAGGGATGTGAGAGGAGAGGGCAGCCTGGAGGGAGGGATGTGTGAGGAGAGGGCAGCCTGGAGGGAGGGATGTGAGAGGAGAGGAGAGAGCAGCCTGGAGCGAGGGATGTGTGAGGAGAGGGCAGCCTGGAGCGAGGGATGTGTGAGGAGAGGGCAGCCTGGAGGGAGGGATGTGAGAGGAGAGGAGAGGGCAGCCTGGAGGGAGGGATGTTAGAGGAGAGGGCAGCCTGCAGCGAGGGATGTGAGAGGAGAGGGCAGCCTGGAGCGAGGGATGTGTGAGGAGAGGGCAGCCTGGAGGGAGGGATGTGAGAGGAGAGTGTAGCCTGGAGGGAGGGATGTGAGAGGAGAGGGCAGCCTGCAGCGAGGGATGTGAGAGGAGAGGAGAGGGCAGCCTGGAGCGAGGGATGTGAGAGGAGAGGGCAGCCTGGAGGGAGGGATGTGAGAGGAGAGGAGAGGGCAGCCTGGAGCGAGGGATGTGTGAGGAGAGGGCAGCCTGGAGGGAGGGATGTGAGAGGAGAGGAGGAGAAGAAACGTGTTCTGCAGTGCTGGCCCTCGGCTTCACGGACCCCTTCCTCCCCTCTTCCTCCTCTCTTCCTCCTCTCTTCCTCCCCTCTTCCTCACACTACATTACCACTCTAGTCATTTAGCAGACGCTCTTATCCAGAGTGGTTTACAGCAGTGGGACTCAAACCCACAACCATAGCACCATGCTCTACTGAACTGAGTCACAGCTTAAGACCCACTCAAACCCACAACCATAGCACCATGCTCTACCGAACTGAGTCACAGCTTAAGACCCACTCAAAGCCACAGGCGATCCAGACATGGCTCTGCGCTGCCGTGGAGGTGGGACCACCTACCCACTGTTACCTTGGCAACGACTAGCAATGCCGAAAGTCCGTGTAAGCGGGAACAACATTATGGAAATGAGTGATACACTCTGTGTAACAGAGAATAAAGACGGGAAATCAAGGTGTGTATCAACTCCCACCCAAACACACAAGGTAAAGACTTGGAGAGAAAGAGCTTGGCAGTTCATAAGGAAGTTGAAGTGAACTGTGCTAACCTAACCCACCTATGAAGTACAACACCACCACCACATTCCCATTGTTCAGGGTGTAATGACATGTCCTACAGCTAGGGGGCAGGGTTCCCTTCTCTCACCTGTCCTGTGCCATTTAGCAGAAAGTAACAGAACAGCGAGTACATATATTATAAACTAGGTGGTTTGATCCCTGATTGGCTGAAAGCTGTGGTATATCAGACAGTATACCACAGGTATGAAACAAATTGTTTACTGCTCTAATTACCTTGGTAACCAGTTTATAATAGCAATAAGGCACCTCAGGGGTTTGTGGTATATGGACAATATACCACGGCTAAGGACTGTTCTTACACACGATGCAACACAACACACCCTCAGGCCTTATTGCTTACTATGCAAACCATCAGCGGGGATCAAACCCACAACTGTAGCATCGCTAGCGCTTTGCTCTGACCAACTGAGCCACAGAGGAGCATCACAGGACTCACCTCCAGTATGTCTATAACGACGCTCTCCTCCGGCTGCTTGGCACTGCGGACGTTCTCCAGCACGACGGAGTAGTAAACACCCTGCGGGTCCGACTGGTACAGGTTGTAGCTGTCTGTCTGGTACCACTCCTGCAGGGCCAGGAACACCTGGCTCTCATCCGTACTCACTATGTGGACGTCCTGGGGAGTGAGAGAGAGATAGAAGAAGGGATGGAGTGAGAGGAGGGGAGGATGATGAGGGAGGTGGAGGAGAGGGAAGAGGAGATAAGTCAACAACTTTGATTTGAAATCAGAGAGACAGAGACGGAGACAGAGAGAGAGACAGAGACAGAGAGAGAGACAGAGACAGAGAGAGAGACAGAGAGACAGAGAGACAGAGAGAGAGGGAGAGAGACAGAGAGAGACAGAGAGAGAGAGAGAGAGAGAGAGAGAGAGAGAGAGAGAGAGAGAGAGAGAGGGAGAGAGAGAGAGAGAAAGAGAGAGAAAGAGAG
>NC_088403.1:59303981-59343981 GCF_034236695.1 Oncorhynchus nerka
ACCACACCACACATACCACACCACACCACATATACTACACATACCACACCACACATACCACACCACACATACCACACCACACATACCACACCACATATACTACACATACCACACCACACATACCACACCACACATACCACACCACATATACTACACATACCACACCACACATACCACACCACACATACCACACATACCACACCACACCACACATACCACACCGCACATACCACACATACCACACCACACATACCACACCACACCACACATACCACACCACACCACACATACCACACCACACCACACATACCACACATACCACACCACACATACCACACATACCACACCACACATACCACACCACACATCACCACACATACCACACCACACATACCACACCACACATACCACACCACACCACACATACCACACATACCACACCACGCCACACATACCACACCGCACATACCACACATACCACACCACACATACCACACCAATCATACCACACCACACATACCACACCGCACATACCACACATACCACACCACACATACCACACCACACATACCACACCACACATACAATACACATACAGAGAGAGAGAGAGAGAGAGAGAGAGAGAGAGAGAGAGAGAGAGAGAGAGAGAGAGAGAGAAAGAGAGAGAGAGAGAGAAATAGAGACAATATGAGAGAAAAGGTGCACACCAGCAACCTAAAACCACCACAGGTAAACAGGAGGTGCACACGCTGTGGAGTTCACCATCTGTTATTCCCTCAGCAGAGAGAGAGAGAAGGAAGGAGGGAGAGTATGCGAGAGAGAATGAGAGAGAGAGGGATAGAGAGAGAGGGAGCAGTGAGAGAGGGTGGGAGGGAGGGAGAGAGAGAGAGGGAGTGATAGGGAGTGAGAGAGAAAGATAGAGAGAGAGAGACAGAGAGAGAGAGAGAGGTAACTTCCACAAAGCTGTGAACGATCTGAGAGACAAGGCAAGAAGGGCATTCTATGCCATCAAAAGGAATATAAATTTCAACATACCAATTAGGATTTGGCAAAAATACTTGAATCAGTTATAGAACTCATTGCCCTTTATGGTTGTGAGGTCTGGGGTCCGCTCACCAACCAAGACTTCACAAAATGGGACAAACACCAAATTGAGACTCTGCACGCAGATTTCTGCAAAAATATCCTTCGTGTTCAACGTAGAACACCAAATAATGCATGCAGAGCAGAATTAGGCCGATACCCACTAATTATCAAAATCCAGAAAAGAGACTTTAAATTCTACAACCACAGCGATTCCCAAACCTTCCATAACAAAGCCATCACCTACAGAGAGATGAACCTGGAGAAGAGTCCCCTAAGCAAGCTGGTCCTGGGGCTCTGTTCACAAACACAAACACACCCTACAGAGCCCCAGGACAGCAGCACAATTAGACCCAACCAAATCATGAGAAAACAAAAAGATAATTACTTGACACATTGGAAAGAATTAACAAAAAAACAGAGCAAACTAGAATACTATTTGGCCCTAAACAGAGAGTACACAGCGGCAGAATACCTGACCACTGTGACTGACCCAAAATTAAGGAAAGCTTTGACTATGTACAGACTCAGTGAGCATAGCCTTGCAATTGAGAAAGGCCGCCGTAGGCAGACATGGCTCTCAAGAGAAGACAGGCTATGTGCTCACTGCCCACAAAATGAGGTGGAAACTGAGCTGCACTTCCTAACCTAGAGAGAGAGAGAGACAGAGAGAGAGGGGAGGGATAGAGAGAGAGAGAGACAGAGAGAAAGAGAGAGAGAGAGAGAGAGAGAGAGAGAGAGAGAGAGAAGAGAGAGAGAGAGAGAGAGAGAGAGAGAGAGAGAGAGAGAGAGAGAGAGAGAGAGAGAGAGAGAGAGAGAGAGAGAGAGAGAGAGAGAGAGAGAGAGAGAGAGAGAGAGAGAGAGAGAGAGAGAGAGAGAAAGAGAGAGAGAGAGAGAGGCCATGCAAATCCCAAAAGAATGCTGTTTGGTAATGATGACATCATGCTGAGGTGGGATCAGACCATCAGAGAGGACAAGTGCTGACCTGCAACAACAACAAAAAGCCCATCTGACATCATAATATTTGACAGTATGGGGGTAGTGTGAACGTTAGTTAGCACTGTGATAGATCAGTGGTGTCAGCTCAATAGAGTCTGCTTGGCTGTTTGTGGTAAGTGCTGATCTAGGATCAGTTTTTCATTTTAGATTATAATGAATAAGACAGGGGGGAGGGACCAGATTCTACACGTTTACTTTGAGACACTTTGTGAATACGGCCCGTGATCTCACTGGGGGAAAGTAAATGCAAGATACTCAAAATACTAACACTGCCTGCTGAGCTAAGCTGAAGAGCAGCTTGTTCAGAACAGTCATGTGGAAGCTGAAGAGCAGCTTGTTCAGAACAGTCATGTAGAAGCTGAAGAGCAGCTTGTTCAGAACAGTCACGTGGAAGCTGAAGAGCAGCTTGTTCAGAACAGTCATGTAGAAGCTGAAGAGCAGCTTGTTCAGAACAGTCATGTGGAAGCTGAAGAAGCTGAAGAGTCATGTGGAAGCTTGTTCAGAACAGTCATGTGAAGCTGAAGAGCAGCTTGTTCAGAACAGTCAAGAGCAGCTGAACAGTCACGTGAAGCTGAAGAGCAGCTTGTTCAGAACAGTCATGTGGAAGCTGAAGAGCAGCTTGTTCAGAACAGTCACGTAGAAGCTGAAGAGCAGCTTGTTCAGGCCAGTCATGTAGAAGCTGAAGAGCAGCTTGCTCAGAACAGTCATGTAGAAGCTGAAAAGCAGCTTGTTCAGAACAGTCACGTAGAAGCTGAAGAGCAGCTTGTTCAGAACAGTCACGTAGAAGCTGAAGAGCAGCTTGTTCAGAACAGTCACGTGGAAGCTGAAGAAATGTTTTCCCGTGTGTGGTGAGTTTGGATGTGCTAATACTAACTCTGGGTCCGTCTCTCAGTTTGTCCGTCTGTATTTCCATACAGCTCAATATCTGATATACCCCACCCAGGGTACAGGTATACAGTGCTTTCTGAAAGTATTCTGGCGCCTTGATGTTTTCAACATTTTGTTACATTACAGTCTTGTTCTAAAATTTGATTCAATTACTTTTTTCCCTCATCAATCTGCACACAATACCCCATACTGACAAAGTGAAATCAGGATTTTAGCCATTTTTGCAAATTTATTGTAAAATAAAAAAAACTGAAAAACCTTATTTACTTTAAGTATTCAGCCCCTTTGCTATGAGACTCGAATTGAGCTCAGGTGTAATGATGTGTGCTGAGAGTCGGGAAGCAAGTTCAGGGAGGGAGTATTTTAATAAATAAACGCAACATAATACAAAACCAGAAACACTAACGGCACACAGACATGAAACAGAAACAATGAAGTGTGGGGAAGGAACCTGTCACGTCCTGACCATAGAGAGCCCTTATTTCCTATGGTAGAGTAGGTCAGGGCATGACTGGGGGGTTGTTCTAGTTTATTATTTCTATGTGGGGTTCTAGTTTTGCTTTCTATGATGGTGATTTTGTATGATTCCCAATTAGAGGCAGCTGGTAATCGTTGTCTCTAATTGGGGATCATATTTAGGAAGCTTGTTTCCACCTGTGTTTATGGGACCTTGTTTATGTGTAGTTGCATGTTAGCACTCCATTGTCGTCACGTTTCGTTTAGTCCTTATTGTTTTGTGTGTTTCACTAAATAAAGATGTGGAACCCAGATCACACTGCACGCTGGTCCGAGAATGCTTCCAACGAACGTGACAGAACCAAAGGGAGTGACATATATAGGGAAGGTAATCAGGGAACTGAAGGAGTCCAGGTGAGTCTGATGACGCACAGGTGCGTAACGATGGTGATAGGTGTGCGTCATAACGACCAGCCTGGTGACCTAGAGGCCGGAGAGGGAGCACACCTGACATCAGGTGCATCCAGTTGCCATTGATCATCCTTGAGATGTTTCTACAACTTCATTGGAGTCCACCTGTGGTAAATTCAATTGATTGGACATGATTTTGGAAAGGCACACACCTGTCTATACAAGGTCCCACAGTTGACAGTGCATGTCAGAGCAAAGACCAAGCCATGAGGGTCAAAGGAATTGTCAGTAGAGCTCCGAGACAGGATTGTGTCGAGACAAAGTTCTGGGGAGGGGTACCACTTTTTTTTTTGCAGCATTGACCGTCCCCAAGAACACAGTGGCCTCCATCATTATTAAATGGAAGAAGTTTGGAACCACCAAGACTCTTCCTAGAGCTGGCCAACCGGCCAATCTGAGCAATGGGTGAGAAGGGCCTTGGTCAGGGAGAGGTCCATGAATCCAATGGTCACTCTGACAGAGCTCCAGAGTTCCTCTGTGGAGATGGGAGAAACTTCCAGAAGGACAACCATCTCTGCAGCACTCCACCTAATCAGGTCTTTATGGTAGTGGCCAGAAGGAAGTCACTCCTCAGTAAAAGGCACATGACATCCTGTTTGGAATTTGTCAAAAAGTACCAAATGGACTCTCAGACCATGATTAAAAAGATTCTCTGGTCTGATGAATCCAAGATTGAACCCTTAGTCCTGAATGCTAAGCGTCACGTCTGGAGGAAACCTGGCACCATCCCTACGGTAAAGCACGGTGGTGACAGCATCATGCTGTGGGGATGTTGTCAGCGGCAGGGACTGGGAGACTAAGCACACAGCCAAGACAATGTAGGAGTGGCTTCTGGACACATCTCTGCATGTCCTTGAGTGGCCCAGCCAGAGCCCGGACTTGAACCCAATCAAACATCTCTGGAGAGACCTGAAAATAGCTGTGCAGCGACGCTCCCCATCCGACAGAGCTTGAAAGGAACTGCAGAGAAAAATGAGAGAAACTCCCCAAATACAGGTGTGCCAAGCTTGTAGCCTCATACCCAAGAAGACTCGAGGCTGTAATCGCTGCCAAAGGTGCTTCAACAAAGTACTGAGTAAAGGGTCTGAATACTTATGTAAATGTGCTATTTCTCTCTATGTCTCCTCCACTCTCTCTCTATGTCTCCTCCACTCTCTCTCTATGTCTCATCCACTCTCTCTCTATGTCTCATCCACTCTCTCTATGTCTCCTCCACTCTCTCTCTATGTCTCCTCCACTCTCTCTCTATGTCTCCACTCTCTCTCTATGTCTCCTCCACTCTCTCTCTATGTCTCATCCACTCTCTCTATGTCTCCTCCACTCTCTCTCTCTATGTCTCCTCCACTCTCTCTCTCTATGTCTCCTCCACTCTCTCTCTATGTCTCCACTCTCTCTCTATGTCTCCTCCACTCTCTATGTCTCCTCCACTCTCTCTCTATGTCTCCTCCATTCTCTCTCTATGTCTCCTCCACTCTCTCTCTATGTATCCTCCACTCTCTCTCTCTATGTCTCCTCCACTCTCTCTCTCTGTCTCCTCCACTCTCTCTCTATTTCTCCTCCACTCTCTCTCTATGTCTCCTCCACTCTCTCTCTATGTCTCCTCCACTCTCTCTCTATGTATCCTCCACTCTCTCTCTCTATGTATCCTCCACTCTCTCTCTCTATGTCTCCTCCACTCTCTCTATGTCTCCTCCACTCTCTCTCTATGTCTCCTCCACTCTCTCTCTATGTCTCCTCCACTCTCTCTCTATGTCTCCTCCACTCTCTCTCTGTCTCCTCCATTCTCTCTATGTCTCCTCCACTCTCTCTCTGTCTCCTCCACTCTCTCTCTATGTCTCCTCCATTCTCTCTCTCTCTCTCTCTCTCTCTCTATGTATCCTCCACTCTCTCTCTATATGTCTCCTCCACTCTCTCTCTATGTCTCCTCCACTCTCTCTCTATGTCTCATCCACTCTCTCTCTATGTCTCCTCCACTCTCTCTCTCTATGTCTCCTCCACTCTCTCTCTATGTCTCCACTCTCTCTCTATGTCTCCTCCACTCTCTATGTCTCCTCCACTCTCTCTCTATGTCTCCTCCACTCTCTCTCTATGTCTCCTCCACTCTCTCTCTATGTATCCTCCACTCTCTCTCTCTATGTCTCCTCCACTCTCTCTCTATGTCTCATCAACTCTCTCTCTATGTCTCATCCACTCTCTCTATGTCTCATCCACTCTCTCTCTGTCTCCTCCACTCTCTCTCTATGTCTCATCCACTCTCTCTCTGTCTCCTCCACTCTCTCTCCAAGTCTCATCCACTCTCTCTCTATGTCTCCTCCACTCTCTCTCTATGTCTATTCCACTCTCTCTCTGTCTCCTCCACTCTCTCTATGTCTCCTCCACTCTCTCTATGTCTCCTCCACTCTCTCTCTCTCTATTTCTCATTATCTCTCTCTCTCTACTATAGCTACTACAATAGATACTATTATAGATACTAATGTAGCTACTACTATAGCTACTACAATAGATACTATTATAGATACTTGTAACGGCTCTCGTCGGAATGAGTGGACCAAAGCACAGCGTGGAAAGTTCATGATTTTATTGATCAAAGAAACACTCGAACAAAGTAACAAAACGAAAGCGAACAGTTCTGTCAGGTAAACAGATACTAAACAGAAAATTACTACCCACAAACACAGGTGGAAAAGAGGCTACCCAAGTATGATTCCCAATCAGAGACAACGATAGACAGCTGCCTCTGATTGGGAACCATACTCGGCCAAAACAAAGAAATAGACAACATAGAATGCCCACCCCAAATCACACCCTGACCTAACCAAATAGAGAAATAAAACAGCTCTCTAAGGTCAGGGCGTGACAATACTACTGTAGCTACAACTATAGCTACTACAATAGATACTACTAGAGATACTACTGTAGCTACTACTATAGATAATATTATAGATACTATTATAGATACTACTGTAGCTACTACTATAGATACTATTGTAGATACTACTATAGATACTACTCTAGCTATTATTGCTACTATTATAGACACTACTGTAGCTATTATTGCTACGATTATAGACACTACGGTAACTACAACTGTAGCTACTACAATAGATACTATTATAGACATTACTGTAGCTACTACAATAGCTACAATAATAGATACTATTATAGATACTACTATAGATGCTACTACTACAGATACTATTATAGATACTACTGTAGCTACAACTATAGCTACTACAATAGATACTATTATAGACACTACTGTAGCTACTACTATAGCTACTATAATAGATACTATTATAGATACTACTATAGATACTACTGTAGCTACTACTATAGATAATATTATAGATACTATTATAGATACTACTGTAGCTACAACTATAGCTACTACAGTAGATACTATTATAGATACTACTGTAGCTGCTACTGTAGCTACTACAATAGATACTATTATAGATAC
The DNA here is from genome assembly GCF_034236695.1 of Oncorhynchus nerka. Classification (NCBI taxonomy): domain Eukaryota; kingdom Metazoa; phylum Chordata; class Actinopteri; order Salmoniformes; family Salmonidae; genus Oncorhynchus; species Oncorhynchus nerka. The sequence goes on from NC_088403.1 coordinate 59,311,339, forward strand.
TACTGTAGCTACAACTATAGCTACTACAATATATACTATTATAGATACTACTGTAGCTGCTACTATAGCTACTACTATAGATACTATTATAGATACTACTGTAGCTATTATTGCTACTATTATAGACACTACTGTAGCTGCTACTATAGCTACTACTATAGATACTATTATAGACACTACTGTAGCTACTACTAAAGCTACTACAATAGCTACTATTATATATACTACTGTAGCTACAACTATAGCTACTACAATAGATACTATTATAGATACTACTGTAGCTATTATTGCTACTATTATAGACACTACTGTAGCTGCTACTATAGCTACTACTATAGATACTATTATAGATACCATTTACATCCTTTATTACCTTATTGGAGAGTAATACTGGGATCATTTGGATTGGGTAAAGTAGTCTAGATAAAATGTTCATTTTCAAGAGAGATATTCTACCCAACCAAGAAATCGGGAGAGAGTTCCAGCGCTCCAGATCCTGTCTTAATGTATCAAACAATGGAACAAAATTGGCTTTGAACATTTGCTGGAATTTAGGAGTTACAAATATACCCAGATACATAAAACCTGAGGAAGACCATTTAAAAGGGAAGGGAGGAGAGGTATTAGGTACGGAGTGAAGGTTACCAAGTGGCATAGCGTCTGATTTAGTTATGTTAATCTTGTAGCCTGAGAATTAGCTGAATAATTCAATAATATTTATAAGAGATGTAATTGAAGTCTCGGGACTAGAGATTAATATCAGGACATCATCAGCATACAAGCTTATTTTATGGTGAACATCACCAATGAGCAGCCCCTGTATAGCAGGCGTTACCCTGTGGTTCCATAACAAGTGCAAATAGGAGAGGGGACAAAGGACAGCCCTGTCTGGTACCTCTGTATATAGAGAAGCTTTTTGACCTTAGCCCATTAGTAAGAACAGCAGCCTGAGGATCATCATATAAAACGTTCACCCATTTTATAAAGTTGTCCCCCAGACCAAATTTATTTAGAATAGGTAAGACCACTCCACACGATCAAATGCTTTCTCAGCATCTAGGGAGAGCACAAGACCATCCATAGCACTTTGTTGGTAGGCTTGAATTACATTAAGAAGCCGCCTGCATGACTTACGGCCCTTAATGAAGTCAGTTTGGTCTCCTTTCACAATTAGTGGCAGTGAGTCCTCTTATCTTGTGGCTAAAATTTTAGAAAGCAATTTTCTATCCACATTCAGAAGGGAAATTGGTCTGTACGAGGAACAAGACTGGACATTTTCCCTTTTTGAGAATAAGTGATATGTTGGCTTCTCTCAGCATTTGAGGGAGCTGGTCATTTGAAAATGAGTGGTTAAACATATCACGCAATGGCTCAAGGATCAGGCCATGGAACTCTTTATAGAACTCACTACAAAACCCGTCTGGTCCTGGGACCTTACCATTTTGCAAATTCTTAATTGCGAACATTATCTCTTCCTCGGTAATAGGGGCATTAAGGAGAGACCTCTGTTCTTCGGAGATAGTAGGGAGCTCAATATTACAAAATAAGTTCTCCATTAATTTGGGTGCATCATTTGGGAGTTCTGAGGCATAAAGGTTCGCATAAAATGTCTTAAATTAGTCATTTATCAATTTGTTTTCATATAATTGATTGCCACCAGAATCAGTAATTGAAAGATTAGTGGAATCTGTGTGGGTAGCTGGACAGGTAGGATGACTGACAGTGAAGGTGAATAGGTGGTCACGTGTCAGGTGACAGAGGAATGGATGAGACTGAGGCAGGAAATCCTTTAACCATAAAGAGGTATATTTACTGGGAAGTGTGGATTCACGGACGCACATAACTTCTGGATCAGATGGAGTTAAGGAAGAGAAAGCAGCGAGCTCAGGCGATGGCAATTTCCTCCTTTTATGGAGTTGAGATCTGTCGGACATTTCCACCTGACCTAATTAAAGCGCCCCTGGCCCAGCTGAGTAAGGTATGCCAAGTACTTTCCTGGCTTATCGCCATGTTCATATAGTTTTTGCCTGACAAATCTCATTTTCTTTTCAACGTCCTGTGTTAGGAGAGAGTCTAACGTTGATCTAATGACTGATATTTCCTTTAATAGTGCAGGAGTGGGCGTTTTAATGTAGTCCTTCTCTTTAGTTCCTAATTCACCCTCTAACGTTTTTGGCTTTTCACGCTTTTTCCGTCTCTTAGTGGCTGTGTATGACATAATCAGACCCGTGGCGTACGCTTTACAGGTTTCCCAAAGGAGCAAGGGGTTATCTGTTGATTGAGAGTTAATAGAGAAAAATGTTTTAAACTCTGTAATAAAATATGATGTGAATGTATGGTCTTTAACCTGTTAGTACTCTAGGGGCAGTATTTCATTTTTGGATAAAAAGACGTGCCCGTTTTAAGCGCAATATTTTGTCACGAAAAGATGCTCGAATATGCTTGGAATTGATAGTTTTGGAAAGAAGAGACTCTTACGTTTCCAGAACTGCAAAGATTTTCACTGTGAGTCCCTTAGAACAAATGCTTCGGGCAAAACCAAGATGTATGACCGACCAGGAAATGAACAGGATTTTTGAGGCTACGTTTTCCATGATCGCCTTATATGGCTGTGAATGCGACAGGAATAAACGGACACTTTATCTTGTTTCCCCAAGGTCTCTGCAGCATTGTGACGTATTTGTAGGCATATCATTGGAAGATTGACCATAAGAGACTACAATTGCCAAGTGTCCCGCTTGGTGTCTGCGTGGCATTTGGTGCGCAAAAGTCAGGTCCCAATATTTTTCCATTCGAATCAGACAACAAAGCAGGCTTCAAGGACGGTGCTTTCAATGGAGAGATATATGCCAAACCACCTTCAGGATTGATTCAAACAACGTTTTCCATGTTTCAGTCGATATTATGGAGTTAATTCGGAAAAAAGTTTGACGTGTAGGTGACTGAATTTTCGGTTAGTTTCGGTAGCCAAATGCATAGTAACAAAAGGGAACGATGTGTCCTACACAAGAATCTTTCAGGAAAAACTGGACATCTGCTATGTAACTGAGAGTCTCCTCATTGAAACATCTGAAGTTCTTCAAAGGTAAATTATTTTATTTGATTCCTTGGCTGGTTTTTGTGAATATGTTGCGTGCTAAATGCTAACGCTAAATGCTAAGCTAGCTATCACCACTCTTACACAAATTATTGATTTTCTCTGGTTCTAAAGCATATTTTGAAAATCTGAGACGACAGGATTGTTAAGAAAAGGATAAGCTTGAGAGCAGGCATATTTATTTCATTTCATTTGCGATTTTTAGAAATCGCTAACGTTGCGTTATGGTAATGAGCTTGAGGCTGTAGTAACGATACCGCATGCGGGATGGGGCGGACTATGAGGTTAAGAATGGTTGTATTCAACCTCCAACGTCTTGAACGATTGAATGCCCCGTTGAGTTTTATGTCCAGGATCACCTCCGCATGATCAGATATGACTATGCTTCCCATCCTAGCGGATAAAACAGACTGCAAAGACGTCCTGGGCATAACAAAGTAATCTATTCTAGTCTGACATCCATGAGGTGCAGAGAAAAAAGTGAACTCTCTGTTGGAGGGATGAAAAGTTCTCCAGACATCTGCATACCCCAGATCATCACAAATAACTTTAAGTGACTTAGCTTGAGGAGAGAGTGAAGCTATACCGCTGGGAAACATATCAATAAGTGGGTTCAACAAGCAGTTATAATCTCCTCCAACCACTGCAGTGTCTGAGTTTAATTCTGAAAAGTCGAGAAATACCTTAGTGAGGACATCAGGGGGGTGAGCAGGGGGGAAGTAAATATTCATTATGGAAATGTTCTGCCCTTGTAAAGTACCATTAATTATAACAAAGCGACCAAATATTTCATACAATTCAAGACCTTAAGTGGTAAGTTATTTTTCACAATAATTGCTCCACCTCTACTTCTGGATGTAAATGATGAGAAAAACACTTGACCAAACCCCCCTTGTTGCAATTTTAGATGCTCCTTTCCAAATGAGTTTCTTGCAACATGGCGATATCAATATTTTCTTTAAAAAAAAGAAAAGAAACAGTACTTTCTTCCTTTTAATGGGGTTATGGCTCCCTCTAATGTTCCATGTACATACAAGCAGTCCGTTACCTGCCATTGTATCTTGACCATTCAATATCCAGACTGAATCCTACTGTAAAAGTGGGGTGGTACCTTTTTCCATGTGTTGATCTCTCCTCTATCTCACCGAGCATAAACAAACGATATGAACCCTGAACTCGAACTATACTAAACCCAAAAATGAAACATGTAAAGATCCAAAAGGGTTTTTTCCCACTAGCTAACATGCAGGGGATTTCAACTCTGCAATGTAGACTCTTAAGTCCGCATTGCTACTCAATAGCCTCATCCTTTATATATATGAACATGAAAATCAATAGAAGAAGATTGAGGCTCTTCCACCTAAAACCAAGCCTGGGCACCAATATGGATTCACACATATCTCAGCCTGAGCTATAGAGGCAGTTACTTTAGCAAGAAAAATAATAAAGATATGAATATTACTGAACAGGGGCACGTGAGAACTCACACCACTGTTTCATGATCAGATTCAACTAAAAATAAAAAGGTTATCCAATGCTGCGGAGGTGCAGCTTAAAGTTATTTACCCGAGAGAGTCAATAAATGCACCATCCTCTTCAAGTGTGTAGAGTTTTTTAGTCGATCCGTTGACCATAATCTTCAATGTGGCCGGGTACAGCAGTGCGTAGGCCGTCTTCATTCTCTTGAGTCGAGCCTTCGCCTCATCAAACGCTTTGCGTCTTCGTACAACCGCTGTGGATTAATCATTGAAGAATGAGACCTTTGGACTTTTACGTTGACTACCATCAGAACCGATGTTTCTAGCCGCATCCATGACGCGCTGCTTGTCGGTGAAGTTGTAGAACTTTATAACCACTGGCCATGGGCGCTGATTGGAACCGGGTATTGGTGCTTGAGAGCGATGGGCTCTGTCCAGCTTCACACGACCAGCCTTAGTGTCCATTTGTAGGTAGCCAGGGATCCATTCCTCAAAATTGTGTCCTTTCAGAACGTGTCCCTTCAGAATTTCCCGGGAGTCCCACATCACTAATACTGCATCTGCGTCCTCGATTATCCAAGTCGTCAATGTGCTCCGCCATTTCGCTCACCTGTTTCTCAAGTGCTTTTATCTAGGTGTCCATAGATGTAGTTGAAGTTTCCACTGTAGCAATTCTTCCTTCCGCCTCATCAACACGTTTGACAACCCTCTGTAGTTCAGTTGAATGGCCTGCTATTGCTTCCAAGACCGTTCTTATCTTAACATCGATCACTTTAGTAATGTTATCAGTCATCTTTTGAATCACCAGGTCCATTGTGCTTGAATCGGCAATGGTGTTAGCTTCGCTAACGTTAGCTAGCTCCTCCTGCACATCTACAGGGATGGTGGTTTTGGTCAAGTTCTTAGTAGTTTTGTTGAGCATGTTGTCAAGGATTTTTGAGAAATACCCGTCAAGACTCATTGTAGGATAACTTATTTAGCCAATTCTACCACTTTTTCAAGCTAGGAGATTAATGTAAAAATATAAATTTACGAATGCCACGGGAGCTCGCTGAAACACAGTCTTCTCTCTACGGCGTCATTTTGTCCCCCCCTTCTATGATTTTCTATTTATATGTTTTGGCTGGGTATGGTTCTCAACCAGGGACAGCTGTCTATCGTTGTCTCTGATTGGGAACCATACTTAGGTACCCTTTTTCCCACCTGTGTTTGTGGGAAGTTAACTTTGTATGATGGCACATAGCCTTAAGCTTCACGGTTTGTTTTGTATTGTTTATTGTTTTGACGGTGTCATTTCGAATTAAAGAGTAAATGTATGCTCACCACGCTGCACCTTGGTCCAGTTCTTTTAACGGCCGTGACAGAACTTCCCACCACCAAAGGACCAAGCAGTGTGGTAAAGAGGACTCCTGGACATGGGAGGAGATCCTGGATGGTAAGGGACCCTGGAGGCAGGCTGGGGAGTATCGCTGTCCACGGGAGAAACTGGAGGCAGCTAAGGCGGAGCGGCAAGATTATGAGGGAACACGGCTGGCAAGGAAGCCCGAGAGGCAGCCCCGCAAAAATTGTTTTGGGGAAACATGGGGAGTTTGGCAGAGTCAGGTTGGAGACCCGAGCCAACTCCCTGTGCTTACCGTGGCGAGCATGTGACTGGTCAGGCCCCGTGCTATGGGTGATGTGCACTGTGTCTCGGCCGAGCATTCACAGGCCGGTGTGCTCGGTGCCAGCGTCACGCATTTGCCGGGTGGAAGTGGGCATCCAGCCAGAACGGGTGGTGCCAGCTCTGCGCTCGAGGCCACCAGTGTGTCTCCACGGCCCAGTGTATCCGGTGCCTCGGCCAAGGAAGAGGCCTCCTGTATGTCTCCCCAGCCTGGTGAGTCCTGTGCCTGCTCCCAGAGCCAGGTTTCCTGTGTGTCTCCCCAGCCTGGTGAGTCCTGTGCCTGCGCCCAGCCCGAAGCCTCCAGAGACGGCCTCCAGCCCGGAGCCTCCAGAGACGGCCTCCAGTCCGGAGCCCCCAGTGACGTTCTCCGGTCCGGAGCCCCCAGCGACGGCCTCCAGTCCGGGGCCCGCAACGAGGGTGCCCAGTCCGGGGCCCGCAACGAGGGTCCCCAGTCCGGGGCCTGCAGAGAGGGTCCCCAGTCCAGGATCGGCGGCGAGGGTCCCCACACCAGAGGTGCCACCAAAGTGGGGTGAGCCAGCGGTGGAGCGGGGTCTGCGCCCGCACCTGAGCCGCCGTCGCGGATAGATGCCCACCCAGACCCTCCCCTATAGGTTTAGGTTTTGCGTCCGGAGTCCGCACCTTTGGGGGGGCAGTACTGTCACGCCCTGACCTTAGAGATCCTTTTTATTTATCTCTATTTTGCTTTGGTCAGGGTGTGAGTTGGGGTGGGCATTCTATGTTTTGTGTTTCTATGATTTTCTGTTTCTATGTTTTGGCCGGATATGGTTCTCAATCAGGGACAGCTGTCTATCGTTGTCTCTGATTGGGAACCATACTTAGGTACCCTTTTTCCCACCTGTGTTTGTGGGAAATAAACTTTGTTTGATGGCACATAGCCTTAAGCTTCACGGTTTGTTTTGTATTGTTTATTGTTTTGTCGGCGTCATTTAAAAAATAAGAGAAAATGTATGCTCACGACGCTGCATCTTGGTCCAGTTCTTTTGACGGCCGTGACAGTATCTACTACTATAGATACTACTGTAGCTACTACTATAACTACTACTACAGTATAACTAATATTATAGCTACTATTATTGTTACTACTATAGATACTACTGTAGCTACTACTATAACTACTACTACAGTATAACTAATATTATAGCTACTATTATTGTTACTACTATAGATAATACTATACCTACTACTATATATACAATTATAGATACTACTATAGATTATGCTATAGCTACTACTATAGCTACTACTATAGCTACTACTATAGTTACTACTATATATACTACTATAGCAACTACTATAGATACTATTATAGCTACTAGTATAGCTACTACTATAGCTACCATTATAGATACTATTATAGATACTACTATAGATACTACTATAGATACTACTATAGATACTACTATAGCTGTTATTATGTATCCTACTATAGCTGCTACTATATACACTACTATTGATACTACTATAGCTACTACTATAGATACTACTATACCTGCTATTATAGATACTACTATAGATACTACTATAGATACTACTATAGCTGCTATTATAGATACTACAATAGCTGCTATTATAGATACTACTATATATACTACTATAGATACTACTATAGCTATTATGTATACTACTATAGATACTACTATAGATACTACTATAGCTACTATTGCTACTATTAGAAATACTATTTTAGATACTACTATACCTGCTATTATATATACTACTATAGATACTCCTATAGCTGCTATTATATATACTATTATATATACCACTATAGATACTACTATAGATATTATAGCTGCTATTATAGCTACTATTTCAGTATAGCTACTATTATAGCTATTAAGCCCACTAGTGACAATGGGAGCTCCATCATATGCCGTGTAATGTCCTTCCAAACAAACATTCCTTAATAAGCAAGCGTTCATTAACATTCCTTCATATATGAATGCCAACGTGTGTAGAGGGACATGTCAATCATGAGGATGTCATTAGGATTTTATGCAGTGATACACATGGTTGATTTTGATCTCAGATGTTTCCTATGTTTCTGTGTGTATTTTGTTTCTGGTTTTGTCTGAAACGTTGTTCCCCCCTGCTGCTGTCTTGGACCAGGTCTCTCTTGAAAAATAAATGTTATCACAATAACACTAACCTGGTTAAACACCGGTTGTATAAAATCAAGCAAGCTTCCAATACCATTGTGTCTATACCATTGTGTCAATACCATTGTGTCTATACCATAGTGTCTATACCATTGTGTCTATACCATAGTGTCAATACCATTGTGTCAATACCATAGTGTCTATACCATAGTGTCTATACCATAGTGTCTATACCATTGTGTCTATACCATAGTGTCAATACCATTGTGTCTATACCATAGTGTCTATACCATAGTGTCTATACCATTGTGTCTATACCATAGTGTCAATACCATTGTGTCAATACCATTGTGTCAATACCATTGTGTCAATACCATTGTGTCTATACCATTGTGTCAATACCATTGTGTCAATACCATTGTGTCAATACCATAGTGTCAATATCATTGTGTCTATACCATTGTGTCTATACCATTGTGTCTATACCATAGTGTCAATACCATAGTGTCAATACCATAGTGTCTATACCATTGTGTCTATACCATTGTGTCAATACCATAGTGTCTATACCATTGTGTCAATACCATAGTGTCTATACCATTGTGTCTATACCATTGTGTCAATACCATTGTGTCTATACCATTGTGTCAATACCATTGTGTCTATACCATTGTGTCTATACCATTGTGTCAATACCATTGTGTCTATACCATAGTGTCTATACCATTGTGTCAATGCCATTGTGTCTATACCATTGTGTCTATACCATTGTGTCAATACCATTGTGTCAATACCATTGTGTCTATACCATTGTGTCTATACCATAGTGTCTATACCATTGTGTCAATACCATTGTGTCTATACCATTGTGTCAATACCATTGTGTCTATACCATTGTGTCTATACCATTGTGTCAATACCATTGTGTCAATACCATTGTGTCTATACCATTGTGTCAATACCATTGTGTCTATACCATTGTGTCAATACCATTGTGTCAATACCATTGTGTCTATACCATTGTGTCTATACCATTGTGTCAATACCATTGTGTCAATACCATTGTGTCTATACCATTGTGTCTATACCATTGTGGCACATTTATAACCAAACAATCGTGAAGACATATCACAAACACAAAGGGGTTTTATAATAAATGTGTCTTTACCTTGACAAATATGTAGTCGTCCTGGACTGAGAGAGAGTTGTGGTCAATCTTTCCCAGGAACTGAGCCGTTACGGTCTTGTCTGAGCAGTTCTGGATCAGACAGGTTACATACAGGTACCCTGGGGAGAGAGAATTAAGGGGGCAGTTGTTAGAGCCCCACCCCCAGAATACACATTATTGTAGGGGACAATGTTCAAATGTTTTTCAGAAATATATTTAATTGCGTAAATGTATTTATTGGTTTCATTTCATTTTGATAAGACATAAAAATCGAATGAATTGAAGGTTATTTGTTGATGTAAAAATCTAAATGTACCAATTTTGAGGTTGTTTCGTTAGATTTGGTGTGGGGTGGAGTTACGTTGAACCATACCGAATTTCACACACAGCATCTGCATCAGCAACAACTGTAGTGGCAAGAGTCGTCACGGAGATGACAAGCTAGCGATGTTGCCATGGGTGGGCCTTGGAAGGGCATAAGCCCACCCACTGGGGAGCCAGGCCCAGCCAATCAGAATGGGGTTTTCCCTCACTAAAGTGTTTTATTACAGACAGAAATACTTCTCAGCACCCCAAGGAGGCTGACAAGGACTTGGGGAAAAATGTGCAGCTGGAAGGTAAAACGCAAGTAAAAAATGAGGAAAATAATAGTTTTGGCCCTACAGACATCGATTACCACATAAAAGACCGCCGTGGTTACCGTGGTTACCGACATGAATTATGTGGATAGTGTGAAAGACTGGTTGATGGTACGTGGAGATGTTTTAATAGAGTTAAACCAGGTTAACCTGTTTATGTGAGTCTGTGTAGGCCTGTTCATTGTGTTGCTTTATGTATCTGGATGTGTGACTAGACGACAGTGTGTCCATGTGTCTGCATTAGCAGCCTCGCCGCTTTCCACATCAATCTCCCTAACGACACACACAGACCCTGCCAGCCTCCCAGCGAGCCAGCCTCATCCATCAACCCTCCACCCCTACCGCCCATCTACCCCCTCATCACTTACCATCCCTGGGCATAGACCCTAGGCAAGTCCCAGGCTTGTGTGCTGGCCTAGGCCTCTCTCTTGGGCTCAGGTAGATTGTGTGACCAGGCCACCAGGCCACCATCCGTCCCCCCTGGTACCTGCCATCGTTTAACCTTGACAGGACCCAGGGTGACGGGGGCGCAGGGGGAACAGCTTGGCCTGGCATGCCTGGTCGCCCAGGCCCCTCTAGCCCATCCGTCTGGAAGTGGGAGCTGCCGTGCAATGGAGAGGTGGGGGGAGGGTGGGGGGGAGAAGGACCATGTGGCTCTGCCTAGCCCAGGGAAGAGCTCTCCTGCCTGGGCAGCTGGGCCAGACAGACAGCCTCTCTGGTTCTCTGAAAAAACACGGCCCAGGCTTGTTCCAGATGACAGGTTCCAGACTCTAAGCTGCATGTTCAGTTCCCCATCAGAAAGTATAGACACACCTATGGGATTTGGAAGTTGTTTCTCATTTTTTTGGGGGAAGATGATTTGTTTTAAGTGACTTCTTATCAGGGGAGATGTGTTGTGTAACAAACAAGGCATTAACATGTTCTCTCCTTCATTTGTCCTTCCTCTCCTTCTTTCCCTGTCTTCCAGTCTGTTTTATTCTCCTGGTCTACTCTGTGGAATGATGGGTTGTCAAAGTGTACCGAGCGGGAAGACATGGCTCAGCATTTTAAAGCAAACACACATGCATTCTATCATAGGCATGCAGACACACACACACACACGCACACTCCTTCTACACCCTCCACTCTACACATGCCTATTACCCCCTTGGTGGGTAGTGCAGAGCTAACCTGGCTGGCTGCTGATATGACAATCCACTCTGACTGGGGACCTGGGCACTGAATCCCCTCTGACTTCTCCCTGACTCCCCCCTGACTCCACCATGACCTCACTAGAAGGTCAACCCATCACCCCCTTTATTCTACACTGAGGTTTCAGAGGAAGATGAGGGACAGGCCAATAGGAGGAGAAGGAGAGGGATCGAGAGAGAAAGGTTATTGGTGCCTGTGGGAGTGGAACAGACAGTAGACTTGTCTTGAATGGAGAGGAGGAAAATTAGAGATGAGTAGTTGAGGGTGGCAATGTGTGTTCAGGGGATACTAGAGGAAGTAGGTGTACTCACTTTGTAATAGTGTATAGTCAGTGAGGAAGTGGGTAAGGATAGAGTTCACAGAAAGTCCAGACATGCGTGCACACTGAAAGAACAGCACAGTACCTCCACTTGTGTCCTGCATCTCCATATGCACCAAGTCAGGGTCCACATCTACACCAGCCACAGACCTGAGACAGAGGAAGCTAGAATTCAAGTTGAAAGTTGGAACAACAGAACTAATCTTCTTGTGCTCTTCACCCGCCCTTCCTCCCTCTCTCTCTCTTCCTCCCTCTCTCTCGCTCTTCCTCCCTCTCTCTCTCTTCCTCCTTATTTCTCTCTTCCCCCCTCTTTCTCTCTCTTCCTCCTTATTTCTCTCTTCCCCCCTCTTTCTCTCTTTTCCTCCCTCTCTCTTTCCCCCTCTCTCTTTTCTCCCTCTTTTTCTTTCCCCTCCCCCTCTCCCCCTCTCTCTTTCCCCTCTCTCTCTCTCACCCCCTCTCTCTCTGCCCCCTCTCTCTTTCCCCCTCTCTCTCTTTCCCCGCCACCCCCTCTCCACACCTCTCTCTCTTCCCAGCTCTCTCTCTCTTCCCCTCTTTCTCTCTCTCCCCTCCCCCTCTCCTGCCCCCTCTCTGCCCCCTCTCTCTCACCCCTCTCTCTCACCCCCCTCTCTCTGCCCCGCTCTCGCTCACACCCCTCTCTCTCACCCCCTCTCTCTCTGCCCCATCTCTCTCTTTCCCCACTCTCTCACCCCCCCTCTCTCTGCCCCCTCTCGCTCACCCCCTCTCTCTGCCCCCTCTCTCTCTGCCCCCTCTCTCTTTCCCCGCTCTCTCACCCCCCTCTCTCTGCCCCCTCTCGCTCACCCTCCTCTCTCTCTGCCCCCATCTCTCTCTTTCCCCCTCTCTCTCTGCCCCCTCTCTCTGCCCCCTCTCTCTCACCCCCTCCCCCCTCTCTCTGCCCCCTCTCTCTGCCCCCTCTCTCTCTGCCCCCCTCTCTCTCACCCCCTCTCGCTCACACCCCTCTCTCTGCCCCCATCTCTCTCTCACCCCCTCTCTCTCTGCCCCCATCTCTCTCTCACCCCCTCTCTCTCTGCCCCCTCTCTCTCACCCCCTCTCTCTCTGCCCCCATCTCTCTCTCACCCCCCTCTCGCTCACACCCCTCTCTCCCGCCACTCTCCCTCTTCCCTTTGCCACTTTCTCTCTGATTAGAAGTCAGTAGTGAAGTCTGTGAAATCTCCTCAGCTCTTTAAAGATATATGTTAAATATATAAAACCTCCATTACGGTCCGTATAAAGAGCCTGTATGTGCAATTACTGTAGCAGGTTGTGGAAGAGAGGGAGAGAAGAAATGAGGGAGGTAGGGAAAGAGGAAAAGAGGGAGGGAGGGAGAGAGAGAGAGAACACAACTCCTTTTTGTATTCTATCAAACGTCTGCCATAATATCAGTATTCTACTCACATAGTTTGGCATTCTCTGAGATGTACTTTCCGTCTGCTCATGGCCATCAACACCACACGAGCCACAAGTTCACGAAACCCGTAACCAGTTCACCTCATTTCTATATCCTGGGATAGCCACTAGCCAGTAACAACCTCTAAACCCAACTCTGAATAAGTAGAGAAACAGAGTTGTATAAAGCATCAGTGTCTGTGGCATACATCTTGTTGGACAGACCACCCCGTCAGATAGTAGCTGACTAGCTCTTTCAAGTGAACTTGATTTATCAGGATTGGCTTCCAGACCATTCTTCTCTTCCACAGGGAGAACAAGGCTATTACAGGCCTAACAGTCAGCTAATGCTGGCCTATCGGAAAGCATGGATGCTTTGAGTTTTCCCTGTCAGAAAGCACTCTCAGCCCTAGTGTGTTCTAGTTAGAGAAAAATAGAATCTTGACCCTATGACTTGAGCAGGAACAACTAGGCCCTAGACATATAACTACTGTGTCTCTGTTAGCATTTTACGCCTCACTACATACTGGATATTATTGTATTGTTCAGAGAGTCACTGGCAAAAACAAATGGTGATGGTTTTATTAGTAATCGGTGGTTGGGTTGACACATGTGCTCCGTGGATTATGTACAATGTCTTGCAAAAGTATACACCCCCCTTGGCATTTTTCCAATTTTGTTGCCTTACAACCTGGAATTAAAATAGATTTTTTGGGGGGGGGGTTGTATCATTTGATTTACACGACATGCCTAACACTTTGAAGAAGCAAAATATGTTTTATTGTGAAACAAACAAGAAATAATACAAATAAACAGAAAACTTTGTAGAGACACCTTTCACAGCAATTACAGCTGCAAGTCTCTTGGGGTTTGTCTATATGAGCTTGGCAGATCTAGCCACTGGAATTTTTGCACATTCTTCAAGGAAAAACAGCTCCAGCTAATTCAAGTTGGATGGGTTCTGCTGGTGTACAGCCATCTTTAAGTCATACCACAAATTCTCAATTGGAATGAGTTCTTGGCTTTGACTAGGCCACTTAAATGTTTCCCCTTAAACCACTCGAGTGTTGCTTTAGCAGTATGCGTAGGTGTCATTGTCCTGCTGGAAGATGGCCCTCCGTCCCAGTCTCAAATCTCTGGAAAACTGAAACAGGTTTCCCTCAAGAATTTCCCTGTATTTAGCGCCATCCATCATTCCATCATTCCTTAAATTCTGACCAGTTTCCCAGTCCCTGCTGATGAAAAACATGATGCTGCCACCACCATGCTTCACTGTGGGGATGGTGTTCTCGGGGTGATGAGAGGTGTTGGGTTTGCGCCAGACATTTTCCCGTGATGCCCAAAAATATCAATTTTAGTCTCATCTGACCAGAGTACCTTGTTCCATATGTTTGGGGAGTCTCCCACATGTTTATATGTCCATTACATGAATTCCAAATAAAAATCTATTTCAATTACAGGTTGTAATGCAAAAAAGAAATATAGAAAAATTAATACTTTTGCAAGGCATCACAGTTGATCTCTTATTTTCTCCATCTACTGCCAATGTATACATCATAAATAATACCCTTTGAGATGGGATCCATATGTTCAAATGCAATGCATTGGGAAGTGTGAGGAAATTGCCTCTAAGGCCAGATCTAAAATCAGTTTGACTTCTTAACTATTAGTGGTCAAAGGTCTGGATTTGGTTGTGTAATCTGATCCTAGACCTGTTATCAGACACAACTTCTGCTTGACACAGAAAGCAGGTTAGGAATAGCCTATGTAGACCCATAGTGAGAAGTACATTTTTTGGGGGCAAGTCAGTTAAGAACAAATTCTTATTTACAATGAGAGACAACACTGGGTCAACTGTGCACTGCCTTATGAGATTCCCAGTCATGGCCAGATGTGATTCAGTTTGGATTTGAAGCAGGCACTGCAGTGATGAATCTTGCACTGAGATGCAGTGCCTTAGACCGCTGCGCCACTCAGGAGTTACCTCAGGTTGGAGTGTTTTTAATGCTCTAGCTTGGGATGATTTGTGCATTGGGTTTGGACAGATAAATCAAGGATGTCCCGGTTTCAACACAACTGGCTTCATAACCACTGATCTGGAACCAGCTGATAACTCAGACCTGTCCAGGTCTCAACACTACTGGCTTCATAACCACTGATCTGGAACCAGCCATTGTGAAGCCGATCATTTCTCTGAGAGAAGAAAACAGCAGGCAGTCTCGATATATGACCTTCTGCTCAGAACTGGAGAGAGGGAGGGAGGGAGGGAGGGAGGGAGGGAGGGAGGGAGGGAGGGAGGGGGAGGGAGGGAAAATGGATGCAGAAGGGGAGATCTAAAACTCACAGCTATATTTTATGTTGTAAAGGCAGAGTTACTGAACGGCAAATAAAGCAAGTTAGATTATAAGGACAGATTTGTGATCAGAATTTACCAGAATATTCTGCCCTTGGTTACTCGTTCCTGCATTAGAGTCCACTTCCGGCCCAAATCCATGGACACGTAGAGCTGTGAAATAAAAACATCCAACCTATCAAACAACAGTTGTTTACTCAGTAGAAATGTCATGAATTGATATGAAAACAAATCCAGATAAACAGGATTTGTATGGAGGTGAACTGGATGGTTGTCGTAGATTTTCATGTCCGTATTGGTGATTGTGTCATCCCTGTGCGTCCCTCTGTGTGTGTAGCGAATGGGGAGGTTGTGTGTAGTAGAGCGAAAAGTCCAGTAAGTCAAGCAAGTGAATTTTACGGTTCATCTACACCAGGCCAACCTCTATTCATCTTAGTAGGCCATTCCATGTGAGTGAATTTGAGTGTGTGTGTGTGTGTGTGTGTGTGTGTGTGTGTGTGTGTGTGTGTGTGTGTGTGTGTGTGTGTGTGTGTGTGTGTGTGTGTGTGTGTGTCTGTGTCTGTGTGGTTGTGTGTTTGTTGTGTGTGCATGTGCACCATTGATCGGCTTTATAATGAAAATGTATAGATTTTTCTCACAAGGTATCCCAGAAGACATATGAAAAGAACAAAAATGATTTCACCCCTGAGCCTGTACACATTCCCTTACTGCCACACACACACACACACGCACACACACACTCACACGCACGTGCACGCACATGCACACACACACACAGTGTATTGTAAGTGTACATGCACTTACAATACGCTTACAAAACACAGAATCTCTCACTGAATTCCAGAGAGCCCCATTTATTCATTTTGATAAATAATAAAACTAGATGGCCAGAACCTCGTTAAATCAAACCTGACCATCACAACATTCTCAAAGAATAACCTTGATAGGAATCCCATGGAGTGATCTCAAAAAACGATCTTTCTCTATAAACATATTAATATGAAATAATTATTTTTTGCACTGTTAAATGATTTTTGACTCTCCATCTGTAGCCTGGCCACATGGAATAGATTAAAACCCTAATTTAATTTCATGTTTAATTAATTGTTCATTATTAAAGTGGAGTTCCCTCCATATGCTGTTGCTACTGTGACTGTCTGAGTTATCGGAGAAGAGATCGAAGAGACAGAACATGCAGAGATGTCCCCAGACACTGGTCTGAGGACACTTTTGCACTTTCCTCTCATAACGGCTATGGTTGGGATCCAGGGAAGGTAAAACTGATCCTAAATCTGTGCCTTAGGGAAATTCTCTTTACCCACCTACTCCCTCTTTTCAGCAATGTAAACTAGAATAATATGTAGTCATTGCACCAACTATGAATAAAAAAAGCCATTCTGTAAATAAAACAACAGTATGCTATTAAATGCTGTCTTTGTGGGGGAAGGCTATCTTATCCAGTTAATTCATTAAGCAGCCAGGTCACCAGTGATACAAGTCAGTATTCCACGTCCATCGGGAGATGCCGTGGAAACTGGCCACTAGGGGCAACGTTGTGCGCTGTTACCTAGGTTTGGGTTTTTTGCTAGGGCATTGTAGACTGGAATGGCGGATAGGCATCTGATTCCCAAAGGTTGCAAGGTCAAATCCAGCAAAAGAAAGTTGTTTGCTTTAAGACTGTTCCAAACCTTAACCCTTACCGTAACCATTTGGAGTTAATGCCTAACTTTAAGCTTTCAGACTTACTGCGTAAACTTAACTCTAACATGACAAAATCTGAGTTAATGCCTAAACGTAACCTTAAACACTTTGAAATGTGATGTTTGCAACAACGTCGAAATGTGAAGTTTGAGAAACATGGATGAACGTCTAATTCTGACGTGAGACTGTGAGACCTAGTTGGAAACAAGCAACACAGTGAAAGGGAAGGAAACTCCTGCTATGAGTTTGTCTTTGTTGTAGACCTGTTGTCATAAAATGCTCAGGTTGGTAGTAAGTGGCCGTATTTATTAGAAATAGCTTTTGATCGACTGTTTTGCAGCTGAACGATGGTGATTTTGTTCAGGGCAATCTCCTCATAAAAAAACAACAGACGTCTAAGTCTGGAACAATCGGACTGTGACGTGGTCTTTTGATGGTGACCCACCTTGCCCTCCTTGCAGTAAGCCAGCACCTTGTCCTCCTCCTTAGGGTGGAAGAGGAGGGTCTCAGCAGTGAAGGAGAGGGGCTGGCGCTGGAAAGAGGAGCCCTCGTCTGTACTGATGAACAGCAACTGGTCCCGCTCGTTAATGGACGAACTCACCAGGATCACCTGACAGGGGAGGGGAGAGAGGTCAGAGGTCAGAAGGTAGATATGGATAAGGGATGTGTAATGTGGTAATATCTGAATGAGGAGTAGTGTAGTTGATGAGTTGAAATGATTTTGTTCTGTCAGCAGTTTTATGGTAGTTGTAGAGACCCCCCCACACACACACATACACACACACACACACACACACACACACACACACACACACACACACACACACACACACCATACTCCCAATCAGGGCCATTCTCAAGGCCACCAAACACTTCATCACCGTGGTTTACCTCTTACTCAGTAGAGACACCATATTGATTATCTAATATTCCCTTTTATAGCTCATAAATGGAACAAATTGTAGTGGGGAACTCTGAGTTTACCATTTCACCAATCACCATTAAGTGTTGGACAGGATAACCATCAATAGGGCTGAGCTATGATCAACACCAACTTATTAGCCAATCGTATTGTTCAAAATTCTGTTATCTGCAACACTCAGTCATGAGCAAACCGTCCAAAGAGGAGAAAGATGGGGCAAACTGTATCTACTGAATGTGTGGCATGTTTAATAGCACAAGTTATCTTACATACTCTCTTCTCCTCTCTCTTCCTCTCTCATCTATCTCCTCCTCTCTCATCTCTCTTCTCCTCTCTCTTCCTCTCTCTTCCTCTCTCATCTATCTCCTCCTCTCTCATCTCTCTTCTCCTCTCTCTTCCTCTCTCCTCCTCTCTCATCTATCTCTCATCTCTCTCATCTCTCTCCTCCTCTCTCATCTCTCTTCTCCTCTCTCTTCCTCTCTCCTCCTCTCTCATCTATCTCCTCCTCTCTCATCTCTCTCCTCCTCTCTCCTCCTCTCTCATCCTCTCGCTCCCTCTCTCCTCCTCTCTATTTTTCTTGTTCTCTCTCTATCTCCCTCTCTCTTCCTCTCTCTCTCCCTCTCTCCCTCTCGCTCCACATTGCTATTGCTATGCCCCTCATACCTTAAGTATTACTAAGGGCTCCCCACTCTGGGCTGTGTGGTTGTGTGTAAGCGTTTTGTGTGTGTGTGTGTGTGTGTGTGTGTGTGTGTCTGTGTGTGTGTGTGTGTGTGTGTGTGTGTGTGTGTGTGTAAGGGTTGGATGAGCGAGCCGGGTCTAAGCTGGCTTCTATGGAGAGCCACGGTCAATTAACAACCCCTAGCCTGCCTGTTTGTTCTGCCTGCATACAGCTGCCATGCCGCCTGTGGAGAGATGGGGAGAAGAGGCATTGCGGAGGGATGGAAGGAGGGAGGGATGGAGGGAGGAATGGAAAGCATGAATACGGAGGAAAAGTAATTAGGAGCTCAGGCTGGCAAGTGAGATTTTTTGTTTCAGGAGGATTGTGTGTGTGTGTGCTTGTTTTTTTCCAAAAAAAAAAGCACATATTCGCCAGTCCCCACAAGGAAGAAGGCTATTTTAAGCTTAGGGTTTAGGTTTAAGGTTAGGAGTTAAGGTTAGGTTTAGGGTTAGGAGTTTTAGGTTAAGGTTAGGTTAAGGGTTACGGGTTTGGGGTTAAGGTTAGGGTTATGATTAAGAGTTATTGGATTAGGGCGAGACATTTAATAACTTAGGCTAGCCCTGCCTGCCTTATATCCCATACCTTTCCTCATTGTAAAAATGAATTTGTTCTTAACTGTCTTGTCTAGTTAAATAAATAAAATAAAATTACCTACAGTACTGGTGTTGCAGTACTGCTGACAACCTATGAGTGGCGCTGTTGTCAAACCGACAGAACAGCCAACCTATGAGTGGTGCTGTTGTCAAGCCTGCAGAACAGCCAACCTATGAGTGGTGCTGTTGTCAAACCGACAGAACAGCCAACCTATGAGTGGTGCTGTTGTCAAACCGACAGAACAGCCAACCTATGAGTGGTGCTGTTGTCAAACCGACAGAACAGCCAACCTATGAGTGGTGCTGTTGTCAAACCGACAGAACAGCCAACCTATGAGTGGTGCTGTTGTCAAGCCGACAGAACAGCCAACCTATGAGTGGTGCTGTTGTCAAACCGACAGAACAGCCAACCTATGAGTGGTGCTGTTGTCAAGCCGACAGAACAACCAATCTCTTGAAAAGCAGCCAAACAAGGGGAATCAAGGTTAAACCTCAAACTTGGTCCTTCTCCCTGACTTAACGTCATGACAAAAACTAAGCCATGAACTTTCAGAAGCCAGTACAAGGCGAGAGAAACTACAGTAACACTCCTGAGAGGTCAGATTCTCTTTTCATCACATCTACCGCTCAAAACTCCTCCGAGTAACAAAGTCACGCTCACTCAGTACAGTGCTCCTATTGGGTGTCGAAGATAAAAGCTGGCCCTGAAAACGTCCGGTATGATACACCCGGGACAGTAAGGTGTGTAATTATACCACTCCGTATGTTTAGGCACCAGACAACCGTCACTCTCTTGTGGGAACTATTCCCAGCTTCTGATCATATTGGAGCAGTGGTTATTCTTACGTGTTTTTTTAGGTGGTAGATCAGCTGTTAATGTTGCAGATAGATTGTGGCTTCCATCAATTCAATAGTCTACACATCCTTTCCAATCGCCCGTCAGTGATTCCCGTGGGTTCAGTGAAGCAAAACAACAACATTGAAAGTCCTGTCACTTCCTCTAATCCCGGATGCTGATTGGTTAAAACAAGTTGTTCCTCAATGTCTATTATTTAGTCATACAATTTGTCATCAAACACACAAATCTGCTTAGCTGTCTTAAAATCCTATTACAGCAAGTGGTATCCATCTTTACTGATACATGTTGTGTATAATGGGATGGGGAAATGATGGTGGGACAGATCTGAGAACAGATCTGAGGACATAGTTGTTGTTGTACAACCTGGAGAGATGAAGAGATACTAATGCCATGGGCATATGTCACTGGGTAAACAAATACTATCACATGGTGGGGACACACAGAAATGTAAGGCACTGTGGCGCGCACACACCCACACACACACACACACACACACACACACACACACACCCACGCACACCCACGCAGACACCCACGCACACACGCACACACACACGCCCACACGCACACACCCACGCACACCCACACACACCCACACACACGCACACACACCCACCCACGCACACCCACACACACACACACACACACACACACCCACGCACACCCACACACGCACGCACGCACACACCTACGCACACACGCACACACCCACGCACA
This sequence comes from Oncorhynchus nerka, assembly GCF_034236695.1. Taxonomy (NCBI): domain Eukaryota; kingdom Metazoa; phylum Chordata; class Actinopteri; order Salmoniformes; family Salmonidae; genus Oncorhynchus; species Oncorhynchus nerka. The sequence goes on from NC_088403.1 coordinate 59,332,277, forward strand.
CACGCACGCACACACGCACACACCCACGCACACACGCACGCACACACCCACGCACACACCCACGCACGCACACACGCACGCACGCACGCACGCACACACCCACCCACGCACGCACGCACCCACGCACGCACACACCCACGCACACACCCACGCACGCACACACCCACGCACACACCCACGCACACACACACACACAAACGCACACACACCCACGCACACACACAGACACACACACACACACACACACACGCAGTTACACACACACACACACAAACGCACAAGCACGCACAAGCGCGCACACGCGCGCACACACACACACACACACACACACACACACACACACACACACACACACACACACACACACACACACACACACACACACACACACACACACACACACACACACACACACACACACACACACACACACACACACACACACACACAGGCCTTTATCACAGAGGTAATCCATTGCAGGTCAATCTATGGATCTTTGTATGTCTATTCTGTAGAAACCAGCAATCAATGGAAGACTCTCTTTCAGCCAGCACAGAGAACCATACACCTACTGTCCCCGGTCAACCAATCACATAGTAGCAAACATGCAAAAATTCTCCATCTCCACCTGACTGTAAACTGAAGCCAGCGCACCATAGTAATGTTTATCACTTTGGATAGAACACAGATTTCTAGTTGAGTTTTGTTTGTAAACGTCTTAGGACACTCCTGTCCGTCTGTGGAGAAACACACGTTGGTAAGTCTTTCACGGTTGCCATTTTCTGATTGTAGCTGCAGCACAATTACTTTCCACCCAATTGCATATGCAAATTGACAGTGTTGACTTTCAGTGAGAGCAGGAACTGTGCAATAAGGGGAGTGGTGAGCCACGTTATGCTCTGTATAAACCAGAGAGTCGTATTGTCAGGATTGCCTGGGAGGTTAAGATTATATTGACATAACGTTATTAAAATCTTCCCAGGACTATGAGAAAGTACACAGCATTGTGAAAAAGTCTACCAATCAAATTCATAAATTGAGAACTAAAGAAAAAATAATTATGTTCACAGAAAAGTGTCGCACACACACACACACACACACACACACACACACACACACACACACACACACACACACACACACACACACACACACACACACACGGTCACGCATAGAGTGGCAAAATTCCATGACCTTTCAATAAATTCCCTGGTTTTACTGAAATCCCGGAGTCAAGACGGAATAAAATGGAAATCCGGAATTTATTGAAATCCCTGGATTTTGCAACCCTAGTCATGCACCCACACCTATGTGTGCACACCATGCACCCACACACACACCTCACCTCACCCCAGCACATACACTACACCACACACACACCTCACCCCAGCACACACACTACACCACACACACACCTCACCCCAGCACACACACTACACCACACACACACCTCACCCCAGCACACACACTACACCACACACACACCTCACCCCAGCACACACACTACACCACACACACACCTCACCCCAGCACACACACTACACCACACACACACCTCACCCCAGCACACACACCACAGTATGCTAGCCATCCAGGGAGAGGACTGGGTGATAGATAATATCCATTACACCAGGGAAAGGAGTGACAGCCCCGACAGAGAGTAGTACACTGTGTCAGAGGTGTCAGGAAGGACCAACTACCCACAGCTACATCCCTTAATGCATTAACCATAGCCCCGTGCATTATGGATATTAGTTTCCAGAGGCAAGTGCATTTGTACTACACTAGTGGCGACTGGCAGGACACGACCCGGCTCTGCAGAGCTGCAGGAGTTGTGACCCATTTTTGTTGGTTATGTTGTCATAGTTGTGCCTCTCTCTCTCATAGTACAGTCAGAGGCTAAGCTTCCCATTAGAACATGAAGGTGTTGTTCAATCACACTCTGGCATTTCTCTCTCCCTTTCCAGTTACCAGAGAAAGAGAGAGAGAGAGATAGAAAGTGCACGAGAGAGAGGAAGAGAGAACGAGTCATGGAGGAGAATGAGAGAGAGTAAGGAGAGAGAGAGAGGGACCTCTGAGGAATGACTTCAGACTTAATAATCACAGTGAGTCACAGTATGAGAGTGTTCATCTCTGAGGATCTCTCCATGCACCGCCTGGTGTGTGTGTCTGTCTGTCTGTCTCTCTCCCTGAACCGTCTGGTGTGTCTGTGTCTCCCTGCACCGCCTGGTGTGTCTGTGTCTCCCTACACTGCCTGGTGTGTCTGTCTGTCTCTCTCCCTGCACCGCCTGGTGTGTATGTGTCTGTCTGTCTCTCTCCCTGCACCGCCTGGTGTGTGTCTGTCTGTCTCTATCCCTGCACCGCCTGGTGTGTGTGTGTGTGTGTGTGTGTGTGTGTGTGTGTGTGTGTGTGTGTGTGTGTGTGTGTGTGTGTGTGTGTGTCTGTCTGTCTGTCTGTCTGTCTCTCTCCCTGCACCGCCTAGTGTGTGTGTGTGTCTGTCTCTCTCCCTGCACTGCCTGGTGTGTGTGTGTGTGTGTGTGTGTGTCTCTCCCTGCACCGCCTAGTGTGTGTGTGTCTGTGTGTGTGTGTGTGTGTGTGTGTGTGTGTGTGTGTGTGTGTGTGTGTGTGTGTGTGTGTGTGTGTGTGTGTGTGTGTGTGTGTGTGTCTGTCTGTCTGTCTGTCTGTGTTATGTTGTAATCATAGGGAGATCGATCTAGTTTGAAGTCAAAGTAAGACATCCATCCAGGTCCCAGAAAATCTAGAATTGCCTTCAAAAAGGACCACTAGGGGCAACGGTGAGCGTTGTTACCTTCAGGTTGGCTGGTGGCATGCCAGGGTAAAAGCTGTTACCTTCAAGTAGCCTGGTGGCTTGCCAGGGTAAAAGCTGTTACCTTCAAGTAGACTAGAGCATGCCAGGGTAAACGCTGATCTCTGGTGCCGAGGGTTGAGTGCTCAATCCCAGTGCTAGGCAATCGTTTTTGTTTTTCTGTTTTAAGTCTTTCCCTAACTTAAACCCTTAACCACTCTGAATTCATTCCTAAACTTAACCCTATTTTAAACTTATCCCAAACTTGAACCCTTAATTTAACAAGATGTGAAACCCCCAGTCCGAAAATAGTGTTTTTGGTTTCAGTTAGGTAACAGTGTCTCAGCTTAAAAGGCAATAACTGATGTTTACTTTGACTTCACCCATAGACGTTTTGAAAAACGTGGACGCCTTGTTGTGATCACGTAGATCCACCTGGGTAATTTCTTCAAAGACCACTAATTGACATCTCTTCAGCAGGTTTTCAACCATAAAACACTTAATACACTGAGACTAACTAAACTAACTTTCTGTAATAAGAATGCTAAATGTACAGTTGAGGACGGAAGTTTACATACACCTTTGCCAAATAAATTTAAACTCAGTTTTTCACAATTCCTGACATCCTAACTGTCTTAGGCCAGTTAGGATCACCACTTTATTTTAAGAATGTGAAATGTCAGAATAATAGTAGAGAGAATGATGTATTTCACCTTGTATTTTACCTTTCATCACATTCCCAGTGGATCAGAAGTTTACATACATTCAATTAGTATTTGGTAGCATTGCCTTTAAACTGTTTAACTTGGGTCAAACATTTCGGGTAGCCTTCCACAAGCTTCCCACAATAAGTTGGGTGAATTTTGGCCCATTCCTCCTGACAGAGCTTGTGTAACTGAGTCATGTTTGTAGGCCTCCTTGCTTGCACACACTTTTTCAGATCTGCCCACAAATGTTCTATGGGATTGAGGTCAGGGCTTTGTGATGGCCACTCCAATACCTTGACTTTGTTGTCCTTAAGCTATTTTGCCACCACTTTGGAAGTATGCTTGGGGTCATTGTTCATTTGGTAGATCCATTTGCGACCAAGCTTTAACTTCCTGGCTGATGTCTTGAGAGGTTGTTTCAATATATCCACATCATTTCCCCGCCTCATGATGCCATCTATTTTGTAAAGTGCACCAGTCCCTCCTGCAGCAAGGCACAACATGATGCTGCCACCCCTGTGCTTCACAGTTGGGATGGTGTTCTTTGGCTTGCAAACCTCCCCCTTTTTCCTCCAAACATAACAATGGTCATTATGGCCAACAGTTCTATTTTTGTTTCATCAGACTTAAGGACATTTCTCCAAAAAGTGTGATCTTTATCCTCATGTGCAGTTGCAAACCGTATTCTGGCTTTTTTATGGTGGTTTTGGAGCAGTGGCTTCTTCCTTGCTGGGCGGCCTTTCAGGTTATGTCGATATAGGACTCGTTTTACTGTGGATATAGATCATTTTGTACCTGTTTCCTCCAGCATCTTCACAAGGTCCTTTGCTGTTGTTCTGGGATTGATTTGCATGTTCATCTCTAGGAGACAGAATGCGTCTCCTTCCTGAGCGGTATGATGGCTGCGTGGTCCCATGATGTTTATCCTTTTGTGACTAGGAGGCAGTATTTTCATTTTTGGAAAAATAACGTTCCCGTAGTAAACGGGATATTTTGTCAGGACAAGATGCTAGAATATGCATATAATTGACCGCTTAGGATAGAAAACACTCTAAAGTTTCCAAAACTGTAAAAATATTGTCTGTGAGTATAACAGAACTGATGTTGCAGGCGAAAGCCTGAGAAAAATCCAATCCGGAAGTGCCTCATGTTTTGAAGCGCTGCTTTCCAATGCGTCCCTATTGAGCAGTGAATGAGCTATCAACCAGATTACTCTTTCTCCGTATTTCCGAAGGTGTCTACAGCATTGTGACGTAGTTTTACGCATTTATGTTGAAGAATACCCGTAAGCGGCTACATTGCGCAAGTGGTCACCTGCTGGCTCCCAGAGTGACTCTCGCGTAAAATACAGAGGTAGCCATTATTCCAATCGGTCCTACTGAAAAACGAATTGTCCCGGTGGATATATTATCGAATAGATATTTGAAAAACACCTTGAGGATTGATTATAAACAAAGTTTGCCATGTTTCTGTCGATATTATGGTGCTAATTTGGAATATTTTTCGGCGTTTTCATGACTGCAATTTCCGGGCGATTTCTCAGCCAAACGTGAAGAACAAACAGAGCTATTTTGCGTACAAAAATAATATTTTTGGAAAAAATGAACATTTGCTATCTAACTGGGAGTCTCGTGAGTGAAAACATCCGAAGCTCATCAAAGGTAAACAATTTAATTTGATTGCTTTTCTGATTTCCGTGACCAAGTTACCTGCAGCTAGCTGGACAAAATGCTATGCTAGGCTATCGATAAACTTACACAAATGCTTGTCTAGCTTTGGCTTGTAAAGCATATTTTGAAAATCTGAGATGACAGGGTGATTAACAAAAGGCTAAGCTGTGTCTCAATATATTTCATTTGTGATTTTCATGAATAGGAATATTTTCTAGGAATATTTATGTCCGTTGCGTTATGCTAATTAGTGTCAGTCGATGATTACGCTCTCGCATGCGGGATGGGGAGTAACTAGAGGTTAAACCTGCATACTATTGTTTGTACAGATGAACGTGAAACTGTTTGAATTATGTCTGTGAGTACAACAGAACTCATATAGCAGGCAAAAATCTGAAAAATTCCACTTCCTGTTTTTTTTCTGGGGGTGGGAAGATCTTCATTGAAATTACAGCGAGATATGGATGAGTTTTCACTTCCTACGCCTTCTACTAGATGTCAACAGTCAATAGAACTTTGTCTGATGACTCTAATGTGTCTGAGGACTCTAATGTGAAGGGGGGTCGAATGAGACAGGAAATAGGCACTACTGCCACGAGTTGACCATGCTTTCACTATGCGCGTTCACAAGGGAAGGACCTGCGTTCCACCGGTCATCTGAAGTCATTCTAATTCTCCAGTTGGAACGTTATTCAAGATGTATGTAAACAACATTCTAAAGATTGATTCAGTACATCGTTTGACATGTTTCTACTGACTGATACGGAACTTTTGGACATTTCGTCACGTTATAGTGGACGCGCTTTGTGAGATAGAGAGAGAGAAAGAGAGAGAGAGAGAGAGAGAGAGACAGAGGGGAGATAGAGCAAGAGAGAGAGCAAGAGAGAGAGCGAGGGGGAGATAGAGAGCGAGAGAGATGGAGAGAGAGAGAGAAAGAGAGGGAGAAATTAGAGGGTGAGACTATGGCCTACATGCGTCTCCAGTCTGCTCCTGCCAGCCGCAATTAAAGGTGCAGGACTGATGAGGCCCTCTCATGCAACGTCCTGCCTGCCTTGCCCAGCCCAGCTCAGCCCGGCTCAGCCCACAGAATTCAATTACCACTTATCAACAGTGACAGAGAGCAGCGCTGGGATTCACATACTCATCTCCCCACACACTGAGACACATGGAGACACACCACAGAGACCCAGCATGTCTATAAGCACAGGGAGGAGCTACTGTCTTCAGATGCTGTGTGTGTATATTCAGGTGTGTATTCTGCTGAGTGTGTGAATGTATGTTAGAGAGAGAGAGAGAGAGAGAGAGAGAGAGAGATTACTGAGCATGAACTGCGGCCGATTTGTTCCCTCACATGTGGCTCAAAGGTCCATTCTCTAACGAGCTGTGGGATAAAAGTAATCATGCCCGTCTGATCCACCAGGGAGATTCATTCGCTCGGAACACACACTTACAAATATCATGAATCAGCATCATTTTTATGTATATATACAAAGAAATATTAATAAAAACAGGTCAAATGAAAGGAAGTGCAGCTAGTTTGCCGTCTTTCCAGCTTCAGTTTGAAGTGATTGTGTTTGAGTTGTTGGCTAGATCCTCTGAACAGCAATGTCCTGATGACTGAGCACATTTTCTATGCCAGGTGAAATCGCACCTCATTAGCTCATTATTATGGATGTATCCAAATAAATGTCACTAGAAAACAGCTTATGCAAATGCAAATGCAGCTACTTTGTTGTTATTCTGGCTGCCCTGTTTGACGTGACTGTAAGTTAGCCGTAGTTGGCTTGCTAGCGAAGGGATAAGAACGTTGCCAGCCAGTATGGCAAAGGAACATTTAGAACCAACAACTGTGTCGCGTCCATAGATACGGAACAAAGAGGCTTAATGACTGGATCGCGTCTCTGGCAACCAAAACGATAGAACGAACGACCAGCTGGCTTGGGTAGCAACGCTAGATTTGTGCTGGGACTATATCTTGTGGAAGGATGAAAAAGTATGAATAAATTAATCAAAACCCCTTTTTAATTAAAATATGTAAATCATTATTTGAATATGTTGGTAACCTGTTGTATAAAAGTAATAATGCCCTTGAAGGTGGTGTTCGGAGAATAACAACACACATGCCAACGATAGTGCCAATCAGATATCCTCCAAACACAAGCTTCTAGGGCATTATCACTTAAGTGGAAATGTCTAGGAGCAAAGTGGTAGGCCACACAAACACACAGAACGGGACCGCCGAGTGCTGAAGCGCGTTGCGAGTAAAAATAGTCTGTCCTCCGTTGCAACTCTCACTACCAAGATCCAAACTGCCTCTGGAAGCAACGTCAGCACAATAATGTTTCATCGGGAGCTTCATAAAATGGGTTTCCCACGGCCATGCAGCCGCACACAAGCCTAAAATCACCATGCTGTTATGGGATTTTTTATGAATAATGACTAAATGATGTATACATTTAATATAGTACGATAACTAACCAAATACTACCCTGTCACTGTATGATTGTATGAATCTTATTAGAATCATAACACTAAATCTAATGCGTGTAGTTTTAGTCAAGAATTAGAACAAGGACTTTCTGTACCTTGTTAGAAACAAATGGAGCTGTCGTCAGACAGGCTGGAATACTGTGTTCCTTACAGGACATTCTGTCCCCACCCAGGGAGGGGAGAGACCTTGGTTTTGTAGTAGATTGTTTAACAGGTGGCAGACAATTTGTGAGTACGAGAAGACTTGTGAACTATGTTGCCATTGTATCTGAGAGGAGAAGGGACATTTATGACGAAATGTGAGGTATATATAGACCAATGTACCGGAAATGATAGGCAGAGCTCTCTAAATAAACATTCCTGACAATTGTAGCTGGGCCTCCGTTTGATTCATTCCAACCAGTTTCCTACAAATTCTGGGTATCAGGCTGAGTAATCAATTCAATTTGGTTTATGAACACTGAGAACTTAATTCTCTTAGCAATTGGTCCTTCGAACCGGGAACCGGTATATATCTAAGATTGGCAGAGACGGTGACGGGATACAACCTACATTGCTTTTCCCAGTCTACAAGAAAGGTCAGTAAATCTTTATTTACAATTTTGGGGGGAATGATTTAAGATATCTTTGATTTGTTGTTCTAAAATGTTCAGAATTGATCAATAATAGAAGCTTTGTTATTCCAAACAGATTCACAAAGGGGTTCTACTTTATAGTTGAACCAAAATCGATAGGAAAGCAGGTCCGCGATGACCTGAGGTAAGGTGCGCTACCACAAATAAAACTAAACTTAATAATAGAGGCCCGTTCGCCCGAGATTAAGAAGGGATACTAAATGAGTGTTGTTAGATAGGACGTTCATCTTGTACAAACAATAACTAACTGTCCAAACAGGAGTAGAGGGAAGCCTAATATAGTGGAGTGAGATACGAGATATTAACTTTAAAAGTCCTATGACGCAACATGAAATAGGAGGTTAACTAGGGATTTACTACCTGTCCGGGTGAGACCTAATGTCCTATCGACATTCAACTCTATAGATAAAGTTTCCAGAAAGGAGAAACACACATCAAATGTCACATACACATAGACTGTGTAAATATACCCTAGACCAGAACTATAGATACACATTGGTTAAAGAGATATACATAGATTGTGAGCATTAAAGAGACACACACATAGTCAGGCAGAAGAGCAACTATAGTAGCTAGGTAACGGTAAACAGCACACATACATAGATCATAAAAATATTACACATAGATAGTGATAAATACCGTAGCTACTAGTGACGGCAAGGATTTATCAAACATGGGTAGTAAATCCTCAAAAGAGGTCCCGGAATTAACGGGAGATGAGCGCTATATGGAGCAAAAGGATCAAATAAGTGTCTATTTCGGTTTAAAGTGGAGAAAGAAGTATGAATTTGACGGACGTTTAAAATAAAGAAAAACTGGAATCAATGATTAAACAAATAAATAGGGTTTGTGGGGACAAGGTAGAGAAGTGACGGACAGAAGGGCTCGACACCGCCTGTGTGTGGTTAGCCGAAGCGAGGAAGAGATCAGGGGGAGAAAACAAAAGGGAAATACCAGGGAAAGAAGATGTAGGTTGCCAGGAACAGAAAAACCTAAATTGTATCCCTCTCTGGCCGATCGGGCGTGGAGAGATAATCCTGTTGATGAAATAGTGGTGGTGAGGATACGGCAGCAGGTGCTACCCGCACAACCACCACCCCCATATGTGGAGTCTGCTGGAGCCGAGGGAGGGATAATAGAGGTAGAGAAAGGAAAAAAGTCAGTCAAAAGAAAGGGGGAGATAGATGCTTTAACTGTAACGATCCGGGTCATTTTGCTAGAGATCGTGAGACTCCGGGTAAACACCGCAATAAAGTAGGCCATGATCACCGAGACTGTAAACAGAGAGAACGGGTTGAGTCAGAGCATCTGTCCGTAACTATTGGAGTAATTGTAGACAAACATAAAGGAGGCCTTAACCTCTCTGAACCACCCATACCAGATCCGGGATAATTGTCATCAGCAACGCTGAATAGTATAGCGCCACAGTCAAATAATATTACAAGAAAATATTCATATTCATGAAATCACAAGTGCAATATTGCAAAACATATTGCAAAATAAAAATATTGCACTATTTTTATTTTGGGAAAAATAACGTTCCCAAAGTAAACCGCCTATTTCTCAGGACCAGATGCTAGAATATGCATATAATTGACAGTTTAGGATAGAAAACACTCTAAAGTTTCCAAAACTGTCAAAATGTTGTCTGTGAGTATAACATAACTGATATTGCAGGTGAAACCCTGAGAAAAATCTAACCAGGAAGTGGCTTCTATTTTGAAAACTCACTGACACTGTCGAACAATTGCAGAATTAGGAGTAAACCCGACCTTTCCTCCCTGAAAACAACAAGGTTCTTTACAGAAGTGGATTGGTTAACCCTACACCATGACCCATCCGAGAATGCATTCCCTAAACCCGACCTTTCCTCCCTGTGTGCGTTCATAGAAGTGAAAGTGTGGGTTGGCCTCTGGCTCATGATATGTTCTCTGGGCGGCGTTGGAGCTTTACAGAAGTGCTGATTGGTCTGAGCTGTCTTATTGTGGTAGCAATATTCCCAAATACACCATGACCCATCCGAGAATGCAGAAGGTGGTAACTTGACCCATCCGAGAATGCAGAAGGTGGTAACTTGACCCATAGTTAGACGATGAGGATTTTGTATTAATCAAGCATAAGAGATCACTTGATCTGGATAAACAGGGAGTGTAGTGAAGGTAAAGGTTTCAGTTGACACCCTAGTGCCATTCCGGGGGTAGAAGAGGTTAGGGCAGGTGATAGCTCTATAGTCAGCCAGAATACAAGCAGAGCCCCTGACAAAGCACATACTGATCGTGGAGTCGTCCAGAGCCAAGGGCCGGTGCGGATAGTGCAGACGAAAGATCTTAAGGAAGTGATTGAGGTGGAAATGGGTTATGGGGATTCTAACCTATGGTTAGAATGGATTCAGTATGCAGCCAGATCAGTAGCGAAAGAAGAATGTTATGCCTGCGCCACAGCAAAACCTCAGTTGACAACCATTCCCTTTCCATTTGATGGAATTGATTCACCCAGGGGATTGGCCTGTATGGTAAAGCTGTTCATGGAGGCAGGGAAGCTAGACAGTGACAGTTGTATTGATCTGCATTATCTATATCCCCATGTGCCCAGGACATCCAGACTTCCCCCTTTCACAGTTACAGGAGGACATTATTATTGTATGGTTCGATACATCACACACAGATGGGACATAGGGGAAGTAAGGACATTATTATTGTATGGTTCGATACATCACACACGGATGGGACGTAGGGGAAGTAAGAACATGCAATAGGACAGAGAATGTTACAACCGACAAGACAATGAGGGACCTGACTGGCAGATGAAAAGGCCTAGAGTGGATGTCTGGTGGTTTGTAGAGGTGTGAGACTGTGGCCTAACCTGTCTACCAATTGGACAGGTAATTGTGCACTTGTGCAGTTATGCATGCCTTTCACCCTTACCCAGAGCCAGGTAGAAGAGAGAGAAGGAGGGCTCCGCCAGGATCTTTTGACCCTAGAGTTTACATTGATAGCATCAGAGTTCCAAGGGGGTTACCTGATGAGTTCTGGATTGGAATCAGGCATCTTCTGGTGATAACAGCTGCAACTAGGTTGATGGGATGTCAGAATAGAACAGCCTTGAATATATTACTGGCTGAAAAGGGTTGGGGGGTGTATGAGGTTCGGAGCAGAATGTTGTACTTTCATCCCCGATAACACAGCTCCAGACGGATCAGTGACCAAGGCCCTGGCAGAGAACTCTGGGGTAGATAATGCTCTAACAAATTGGTTTGATAGTGTGTTTGGGAAATTAATAAATGCCATGATCACTGTGTATTGGGCAACCTTCACCTGTGTGACTGTGTTAGTTTTGTGCAGATGTTGTGAGAAAGGTTCTCATTTCCAGGACTCATTTCCAGGAGACAACAGCTAGT
>NC_088403.1:59346481-59353981 GCF_034236695.1 Oncorhynchus nerka
ACAAAGACAAATGGTATGATGAAGAATGCAAAAATCTAAGAAAGAAATTGAGAAACCTGTCCAACCAAAAACATAGAGACAAAAAAAAACAGAAATATACTACAGAAAACCTGAGCCGACGCCTTCACTATGGTGATTCACTAAAACAATACAAAAAAAGAAGGAAATCAGCTCAATGTAATTGAAGAATCCACAGACTAACCAATTCTGGGAAAATTGGAAAACACTAAACAAACAACAACACAAAGAATTATCTATCCAAAATGGAGATGTATGGGTAAACCACTTCTCCGATCTTATTGGCCCAATAACAAAGAATAAAGAGCAAAAACATATACATGATCAAATACAAATCTTAGAATCAACTATTAAATCAACTATTAAAGACTACCAGAACCTTGAATGAGCTACAGGACAAAATAAAGACCCTCCAATCCAAAAAGGCATGTGGTGTTGATGGTATCCTTAATGAAATGATCAAATATACAGACAACAAATTCCAATTGGCTATACTAAAACTCTTTAACATCATCCTCAGCTCTGGCATCTTCCCTAATATTTGGAACCAAGGACTCATCATCCCAATCCACAAAAGTGGAGACAAATTTGACCCCAATAACTACCGTGGGATATGCGCCAACTGTAACCTTGGAAAAATACTCTGCATTTTCATTAACAGCAGACTTGTACATTTCCTCAATGAAAACAATGTACTGAGCAAATGTCAAATGTTTTTTTTTACCAAATTACCATACAACAGACCATGTATTCACCCTGCACACCCTAATTGACAACCAAACAAACCAAAACAAAGGCAAAGTCTTCTCATGCTTTGTTGATTTCAAAAAAAGCCTTCGACTCAATTTGGCATGAGGGTCTGCTATACAAATTTATGGAACATAAAACATACGACATTATAAAATCCATGTACACAAACAACAACAAGTGTGAGGTTAAAATTGGCAAAAAACACACACATTTCTTCCCACAGGGCCATGGGGTGAGACAGGGATGCAGCTTAAGCCCCACCCTCTTCAACATATATATCAACGAATTGGCGCGGGCACTAGAAAGGTCTGCAGCACCCGGCCTCACCCTACTAGAATCTGAAGTCAAATGTCTACTTTTTGCTGATGATCTGGTGCTTCTGTCACCAACCAAGGAGGGCCTACAGCAGCACCTAGATATTCTGCACAGATTCTGTCAGACCTGGGCCCTGACAGTAAATCTCAGTAAGACCAAAATAATGATGTTCCAAAAAAGGTCCAGTCGCCAGGACCACAAATACAAACTCCATTTAGACACCATTGCCATGGAGCACACAAAAAACTACACATACCTTGGCCTAAACATCAGCGACACAGGTAACTTCCATAAAGCTGTGAACGATCTGAGAGACAAGGCAGGAAGGGCATTCTATTCCATCAAAAGGAACATAAAATTCAACATACCAATTAGGATCTGGCTAAAAATACTTGAATCAGTCATAGAGCCCATTGCCCTTTATGGTTGTGAGGTCTGGGGTCCGCTCACCAACCAAGACTTCACAAAATGGGACAAACACCAAATTGAGACTCTGCATGCAGAATTCTGTAAAAATATCCTATGTGTACAACGTAGAACACCAAATAATGCATGCAGAATTAGGCCGATACCCACTAATTATCAAGATCCAGAAAAGTTCAATTCCACAACCACCTAAAAGGAAGCGATTCCCAAACCTTCCATAACAAAGCCATCACCTACAGAGAGATGAACCTGGAGAAGAGTCCCCTCAGCAAGCTGGTCCTGGGGCTCTGTTCACAAACACAAACACACCCCACAGAGCCCCAGGACAGCAGCACAATTAGAACCAAGCAAATCATGAGAAAACAAAAAGATAATTACTTGACACATTGGAAAGAATTAACAAAAAAAACAGAGCAAACTAGAATACTATTGGGCCCTAAACAGAGAGTACACAGTGGCATAATACCTGACCACTGTGACTGACCCAAGCTTTGACTATGTACAGACTCAGTGAGCATAGCCTTGCTATTGAGAAAGGCCGCCGTAGGCAGACATGTGCTCACTGCCCACAAAATGAGGTGGAAACTGAGCTGCTCTTCCTAACCTCCTGCCCAATGTATGACCATATTAGAGAGACATAATTCCCTCAGATTACACAGATCCACAAAGAATTCGAAAACAAATCCAATTTTGATAAACTCCCATATCTACTGGGTGAAATTCCACAGTGTGCCATCAAAGCAGCAAGATTTGTGACCTGTTGCCACGAGAAAAGGGCAACCAGTGAAGAACACCATTGTAAATACAACCCATATTTATGCTTATGTACTTTAACCATTTCCCTTGTGTACTTTAACCATTTGTACATTGTTACAACACTGTATATATTCATAATATGACATTTGTAATGTCTTTATTGTTTTGAAACTTCTGTATGTGTATTGTTTACTGTTCATTTTTATTGTTTATTTCACTTTTGTATATTATCTACCTCACTTGCTTTGACAATGTTGACACATGTTTCCCAGGCCAATAAAGCCCCTTGAATTGAATTGAATTGAGAGAGAGAGAGAGAGAGAGAGAGAACCTGAGACAGAGCTGCATTTCCTGACAAAATGTTAAAAAAAAATATGTGTCATTTCCCCAAATTTGAAACCCTTATTCAAGGTTTCAAAGACCTCTCTGATGAGAATAGGCTACCTGTCCTGTTGGGGGAGGACGCAGAGAAATGTGGGTTGGCAGCGCACTACATTGCTGCCTGCCATAAGATGAGGGACAGTGTTCGAAAGACCAAATAACCTGCACATGTCCTCTATGCTTATTGTTATTGTTCAATGGATGGTTATTTTGATCCTTGGTTATTGTTGTTACTGTTGTCCCGTTGACAATTTTGATTCTTATTATTTCATATTGTTTCATTATTTCATATTGCTTCATTATTTCATATTATAAATATCTAAAGTAAGCTTTGGCAATATGTACATTGTTACGTCATGCCAATAAAGCACATTGAATTGAATTGAATTGAAAGAGACCGAGAGAGAGGAGAGAGAGAGAGAGTGAAATGAAAAAATAAATAACAGGAGAAATAGAGAAAATGAGAGAGTGGATATTATAGAGAGAATGGAAAAAGTGTGAAATGGATAGAAAGAGAGTGACCGAAATAGAGTGAAAGTGAGAAAGAAAGAAAGAGGTTGTCACGCATGACGGAGGAGTTCATTGACAGTGGAGAAGAAACTACAGTGTTTCATGGAAAGAGGCGACATTGAGGAGACAGAGGTTGTTTCTAGACCCTATAGGTCCAGTGATGGGAGGTTGTTTCTAGACCCTATAGGTCCAGTGATGGGAGGTTGTTTCTAGACTCTATAGGTCCAGTGATGGGAGGTTGTTTCTAGACCCTATAGGTCCAGTGATGGGAGGTTGTTTCTAGACCCTATAGGTCCAGTGATGGGAGGTTGTTTCTAGACCCTATAGGTCCAGTGATGGGAGGTTGTTTCTAGACCCTATAGGTCCAGTGATGGGAGATTGTTTCTAGACCCTATAGGTCCAGTGATGGGAGGTTGTTTCTAGACCCTATAGGTCCAGTGATGGGAGGTTGTTTCTAGACCCTATAGGTCCAGTGATGGGAGGTTGTTTCTAGACCCTATAGGTCCAGTGATGGGAGGTTGTTTCTAGACCCTATAGGTCCAGTGATGGGAGGTTGTTTCTAGACTCTATAGGTCCAGTGATGGGAGGTTGTTTCTAGACTCTATAGGTCCAGTGATGGGAGGTTGTTTCTAGACCCTATAGGTCCAGTGATGGGAGGTTGTTTCTAGACTCTATAGGTCCAGTGATGGGAGGTTGTTTCTAGACTCTATAGGTCCAGTGATGGGAGGTTGTTTCTAGACCCTATAGGTCCAGTGATGGGAGGTTGTTTCTAGACCCTATAGGTCCAGTGATGGGAGATTGTTTCTAGACTCTATAGGTCCAGTGATGGGAGGTTGTTTCTAGACTCTATAGGTCCAGTGATGGGAGGTTGTTTCTAGACCCTATAGGTCCAGTGATGGGAGGTTGTTTCTAGACTCTATAGGTCCAGTGATGGGAGGTTGTTTCTAGACCCTATAGGTCCAGTGATGGGAGGTTGTTTCTAGACCCTATAGGTCCAGTGATGGGAGGTTGTTTCTAGACCCTATAGGTCCAGTGATGGGAGGTTGTTTCTAGACCCTATAGGTCCAGTGATGGGAGGTTGTTTCTAGACCCTATAGGTCCAGTGATGGGAGGTTGTTTCTAGACCCTATAGGTCCAGTGATGGGAGATTGTTTCTAGACCCTATAGGTCCAGTGGTGGGAGGTTGTTTCTAGACCCTATAGGTCCAGTGATGGGAGATTGTTTCTAGACCCTATAGGTCCAGTGATGGGAGATTGTTTCTAGACCCTATAGGTCCAGTGATGGGAGGTTGTTTCTAGACTCTATAGGTCCAGTGATGGGAGGTTGTTTCTAGACCCTATAGGTCCAGTGATGGGAGGTTGTTTCTAGACCCTATAGGTCCAGTGATGGGAGGTTGTTTCTAGACCATATAGGTCCAGTGATGGGAGGTTGTTTCTAGACTCTATAGGTCCAGTGATGGGAGGTTGTTTCTAGACCCTATAGGTCCAGTGATGGGAGGTTGTTTCTAGACCCTATAGGTCCAGTGATGGGAGGTTGTTTCTAGACTCTATAGGTCCAGTGATGGGAGATTGTTTCTAGACCCTATAGGTCCAGTGATGGGAGATTGTTTCTAGACCATATAGGTCCAGTGATGGGAGGTTGTTTCTAGACCCTATAGGTCCAGTGATGGGAGGTTGTTTCTAGACCCTATAGGCTGTGTGATGGGAGGTTGTTTCTAGACCCTATAGGTCCAGTGATGGGAGATTGTTTCTAGACCCTATAGGCCGTGTGATGGGAGGTTGTTTCTAGACCCTATAGGTCCAGTGATGGGAGATTGTTTCTAGACCCTATAGGTCCAGTGATGGGAGGTTGTTTCTAGACTCTATAGGTCCAGTGATGGGAGGTTGTTTCTAGACCCTATAGGTCCAGTGATGGGAGGTTGTTTCTAGACTCTATAGGTCCAGTGATGGGAGGTTGTTTCTAGACCCTATAGGTCCAGTGATGGGATATTGTTTCTAGACCCTATAGGTCCAGTGATGGGAGATTGTTTCTAGACTCTATAGGTCCAGTGATGGGAGGTTGTTTCTAGACCCTATAGGTCCAGTGATGGGAGTGTACTGAGCTAAGCTGCACGGCACTGTTCTGTACTGCACGGTACTGTACTGGACACGACTGTTCTGTACTGTACTGTACTGCACTGGACTGGACAGGACTGTTCTGTACTGTACTGTACTGTACTGTACTGTACTGTACTGTACTGCACTGCACTGTTCTGTACTGCACTGTACTGCACTGTACTGAGCTGCACGGCACTGTACTGAGCTGCACGGTACTGTACTGCACTGCACTGTTATGCACTGTTATGTACTGCACTGCACTGTACTGTACTGCCCTGGACGGTTCTGTACTACACTGCACTGTTCTGTACTGCACTGTACTGCGCTGTACTGTACTGAGCTGCACTGCACTGTTCTGTACTGCACTGTACTGCAATTCACTGCACTGTACTGCACTGTACGTTGCTGCACTGTACTGCACTGTACTGCAATTCACTGCACTGTACATTGCTGCACTGTACTGAGCTGCACTGTACTGTACTGTATTTTACTGAGCTGTACTGCACTGCACTGTACTGGACTGTACGGTACTGTACTTTACTGAGTGTACTGCACTGCTCTGTACTGTACTGCACTAGTCTGTACTGCACTGTACTGACTTGTACTGGACTGTACTGTACTGCACTGGTCTGTACTGCACTGTACTGACTTGTACTGTACTGCTCTGCTCTGCATGGTACTGTACTGTATTTTACTGAGCTGCACTGCTATGTGCTGTACTATACTGTTCTGCACTGCTCTGTACTGTACTGCTCTGTTCTGTACTGTAGTGGACTGTACTGCACTGCACTGCACTGCCTTGTACTATACTGTACTGTCCTGTCCTGTACTGTAGTGGATTGTATTCTACTGCACTATTCTGTACTGGACTGTACTGTACTGTACTGCACTGTTCTGTACTGGACTGTACTGGACTGTATTGTACTGTATTGTACTGTACTGCTCTGCTCTGCTCTGTACTGTACTGTACTGTACTCTACTGGTCTGTACTAGAGTGTACTGTACTGCACTGCACTGTCTGTGTGAAACACTCAAACAGGTGAAGATGTTTTAGAATATAGTGTGAGTGACCTCTATGAGTTAAGCAACATAGTTAGAAACGGTAGGATATCTCAATGTCCTACATTATCAGAGATACAGCACTCAGCAACGGTCATCGTTCACCATAAAAAAAATCTGATGGCCAAGCATCTTTTGCCTTCATATAAGGCCTTGCTGTCACTGACCCAAAAAGAGCACCAGATCTGTGGAACAACAGTCCTCAGAGTACTTCATCTCATCCCCATGGAAGACTCAGTGAGGGAGCCTAATCTGACTTCCCATGTTTTCCCAGCAGAAGGCTGAATTTAGTCCATTAGTTCAATGGGGTCTCACACCCACACACACACACACACACTCACACACACACACTCTCCATCCTGAAGACTTACATCACAATAATCCCTGCCAGGAAAAACATGTTTTATAATAAGCAGCTCCATTCCACAGCCGTCCGACCATTGTCTCCTCCAACATGGGGAACATCTGTAGTCTGTAGAATCAGACTGCAGACAAAACATCTCCAAGCAGCCAGCACACAGCTGCTGCTCTGACATGAGGACTGGAACACAAAGAGAAGGATGAGGGACAGGGAATCAATGACGTGGCCCTGAGTGAGAGTGTGTATGGTCAGACTGGGGCATCTAGTAAGAAGTGCGAGTGGAAAAAGAGAGAAAGAGGGGAGGAGAAAGAGAGAGAGAGAGAGAGAGAGGGGAGGAGAAAGAGAGAGGAGAAAGAGAGAGAGAAGGGGGAGGAGAGAGAGAGGGGATGAGAGAGAGGAGAAAGAGAGAGAGGGGGAGGAGAGAGAGAGAGAGAAAGAGAGAGAGGGGGAAGGAGAAAGAGAGAGGGGAGGAGAAAGAGAGAGAGAGGGGGAGAGGAGAAAGAGAGCAAGAGGGGGAAGGAGAAAGAGAGAGAGAGGGGGGGAGAGGAGAAAGAGAGAGAGAAGGGGAGGAGAGAGGGTGGGGGAGGAAAGAGAGAGGAGGAAGAGAGAGGGGGAGGAGAGGAAAGGAGAATGAGAGAGGGGGGAGGAGAGAGAGGGGGAGGAGAGAGAGAGAGAGAGAGAGAGAGAGAGAGAGAGAGAGAGGAGAAAGAGAGAGAGGGAGGTATTAAACTGTCCCTGGTGCCTCCTTGAAGACATTCTCAGACAGATTCCACATTAAAAGAGGCCTTGTCCGTTTTGTCAGTTAATTATGGTAACAACTTTTATTTT
>NC_088403.1:59358981-59421481 GCF_034236695.1 Oncorhynchus nerka
ATTAAGTGCTTCAAGAGGCTAGTTATGACCCACATCAAGGCCAGCATGCCAGACACACGGGACCCACTTCAATTTGCCTACCATTCGAACAGATCCACAGAAGGTGCAATTTCCATCGATATTCACGTGGCCATAATACATCTGAACAAGATGAGCACCTACTGTGAGAATGCTGTTCATTGACTACAGTTCAGCATTCAACACTATTGTCCCTTCCAAGCTTGTCACCAAGCTCAGACTCCTGGGTCTGGACAATACGCTCTGCAACTGGATCCTGGACTTCCTGATAGGCAGACCACAGGCTGTGAGGATTGGCAAAACACCTGCTGCACACTGACTCTTAACAAAGCACCCTTCCAGGGGTGTGTCCTCAGGCCCTTCCCTGTTCACCCACAACTGTGTGGCTTTGCACGGCTTCAACTCCATCATAAAGTTTGTTAACGACACCACGGTTGTTGGCCTGATAACCAACAAGAACGAGTCAGCCTATAGGGAGGAGGTAAGTGTGGTGTCAGGACAACAACCTCCACCCTCAATGTCAGCAAAACAAAGGAGCTGATTGCTGACTTCAAGAAGCAGAGGAGGGAACACGTCCCGATCCACATCACAGAGGACTTTACATGGACCGACAACACCACCACTCTTGTCCAGAGGGTGCAACAGCGCTCCTCTACTTCCTAAGGTGGCAGAAGAAATCCATTATGCCACCCCGGGTTCTCTCCAAATACTAACGCTGCACCATCAAGAGCGTCCTGACCAATTGTGACTGAAAAGCCTTCCAGCGGGTGGTGAAGATGACCCAGTACATCACTGGGGCCATGTTCCCACCCATTCAGGCACCGTTTCAAGTTTCTACTTGAAACGGTGCCTGAGGAAGTCCCAAAGCATCATCAAGGAACCCACACATCCCAGCCGCGAGCTGTTTAGTCCTTTACCGTCGGGCAGATGGCATGACAGCATGAGCATCTTTAATTGTTTGTATATGTAGGTTTTGTATGGGGCTTAGTTGAATGCAGATGCTATTTTTTGGTGTAAGCCTCTCTGGGGCAATAGGGTCCCGTGGTCATCTTTGAACATGAGACTATCACTTCCCCTCTCAACCCCGGACAAAGCCCTCACCTCGGACTAGGGTGTGCAGGGTGAATACGTGGTCTGTCGTATGGTAATTTGGTAAAAAGACAATTTAACACTTGCTCAGTACATTGTTTTCCCTGAGGAAATGTCTGCTGTTAATGATAATGCAGAGGATTTTCCCAAGGTTGCTGTTGACGCATATCCCACGTTAGTTATTATGGTCAAAATTGTCTCCACTTTTGTGGATTGGGGTGATCAGTCCTTGGTTCCAAATATTGGGGAAGATGCCAGAGCTAAGTATGATGTTAAAGAGCTTAAGATAGCCAATTGGAATTTGCTATCTGTATATTTTATCATTTCATTTAGGATACCATCAACCCCACAGGCCTTTTTGGGTTGGAGGGTTTGTATTTTGTCCTCTAGTCAGTTCAATGTAATTGGAGAATCCAATGGTGTAGGTCCTCTTGGTGTGGGTCCTCTCGGTGCAGGTCCTTCGGGAGGGGGTCTTGGAGGGGCTCTTGCAGGTCTAGGAGAGTGTCTCGCCGGTCTGGATGGGGTGTTCTTTGCTCTGTTGCTCCTGTGTGAGGTGCTGGGGCTACGGTTGAGGGTGACGTCATTCAGGGTTCTGGTAAAAGTTGGGATTGCTGGCTTGTAGAAGTGGACCTGGTCGTAAAGGCTGTTCAATCCAGGGTGGAGTGGTGGGCCAGGTATACATTAGGATGTTTGCATTCACCCACTGTATGGTGGCTGGGTGAAAGTCTTTTTGTGGTAGCAGGGGACAGATAAAACGTGTATCCTTTTAAATGTATTTGGCATTTGAGTCCATTTTTGGCTTTTGTGTGTCCTCAGTGGATGTGGGGGGGGGTTGTCAAGAGAGCTATCAGGGGAGCTGACAGGAGAGCTGTTAGGAGGGGGTGGGGTGTTTTGGGTTGGTGGGTCCTGTGGTGTTGAGGTTGTGGTCCGGGTCTGAGTTGGGCTGTTCTGCACGCTTCTCTAGAGGAATGTCCTGCTCTCTGTCACACTTCAGCTTTCTGACCTCGTCACAGTGAGAGAGATGTTCCTGCTGTGCTCTCTCTTTGATCCCGTAAAAGTCCTGCTGGAACTGCATGAGGAGGCCCTGCACCATTACTGTCCCAGACTTGTACACGTTGACAGAGGTTGTTTCAATTTCCTCAATGTCTAGTATTCTGAGTTTCCACCCTGAGACAATACCCTTCTCTCTTTTACTCTTATAGCATGGTCTGTGTTAATATAGCACTGTGCCCTGCCAGGGGATGGTCTGTGTTAATATAGAACTGTGCCCTGCCAGGGGATGGTCTATGTTAATATAGCACTGTGCCCTGCCAGGGGATGGTCTATGTTAATATAGCACTGTGCCCTGCCAGGGGATGGTCTGTGTTAATATAGCACTGTGCCAGGGGATGGTCTGTGTTAATATAGCACTGTGCCCTGCCAGGGGATGGTCTGTGTTAATATAGCACTGTGCCAGGGGATGGTCTGTGTTAATATAGCACTGTGCCAGGGGATGGTCTGTGTTAATATAGCACTGTACCAGGGGATGGTCTGTGTTAATATAGCACTGTGCCAGGGGATGGTCTGTGTTAATATAGCACTGTACCAGGGGATGGTCTGTGTTAATATAGCACCATGCCAGGGGATGGTCTGTGTTAATATAGCACTGTACCAGGGGATGGTCTGTGTTAATATAGCACTGTACCAGGGGATGGTCTGTGTTAATATAGCACTGTACCAGGGGATGGTCTGTGTTAATATAGCACTGTACCAGGGGATGGTTTGTGTTAATCTAGCACTGTACCAGGGGATGGTCTGTGTTAATATAGCACTGTGCCAGGGGATGGTGTGTGTTAATATAGCACTGTACCAGGGGATGGTCTGTGTTAATATAGCACTGTACCAGGGGATGGTCTGTGTTAATATAGCACTGTACCAGGGGATGGTCTGTGTTAATATAGCACTGTACCAGGGGATGGTCTGTGTTAATATAGCACTGTACCATGGGATGGTCTGTGTTAATCTAGCACTGTACCAGGGGAGGGTCTGTGTTAATATAGCACTGTACCAGGGGATGGTCTGTGTTAATATAGCACTGTGCCAGGGGATGGTCTGTGTTAATATAGCACTGTACCAGGGGATGGTCTGTGTTAATATAGCACCATGCCAGGGGATGGTCTTTGTTAATATAGCACTGTACCAGGGGATGGTCTGTGTTAATATAGCACTGTACCAGGGGATGGTCTGTGTTAATATAGCACTGTGCCCTGCCAGGGGATGGTCTGTGTTAATATAGCACTGTACCAGGGGATGGTCTGTGTTAATATAGCACTGTACCAGGGGATGGTCTGTGTTAATATAGCACTGTACCAGGGGATGGTCTGTGTTAATATAGCACTGTGCCAGGGGATGGTCTGTGTTAATATAGCACTGTACCAGGGGATGGTCTGTGTTAATATAGCACTGTACCAGGGGATGGTCTGTGTTAATATAGCACTGTACCAGGGGATGGTCTGTGTTAATATA
This sequence comes from Oncorhynchus nerka, assembly GCF_034236695.1. Taxonomy (NCBI): domain Eukaryota; kingdom Metazoa; phylum Chordata; class Actinopteri; order Salmoniformes; family Salmonidae; genus Oncorhynchus; species Oncorhynchus nerka. The sequence goes on from NC_088403.1 coordinate 59,362,594, forward strand.
GCACTGTACCAGGGGATGGTCTGTGTTAATATAGCACTGTACCAGGGGATGGTCTGTGTTAATATAGCACTGTACCAGGGGATGGTCTGTGTTAATATAGCACTGTACCAGGGGATGGTCTGTGTTAATATAGCACTGTACCAGGGATGGTCTGTGTTAATATGGTGGCCTGTGTTAATATAGCACTGTACCAGGGGATGGTCTGTGTTAATATGTACCAGGGGATGGTCTGTGTTAATACAGCACTGTACCAGGGGATGGTCTGTGTTAATATAGCACTGTACCAGGGGATGGTCTGTGTTAATATAGCACTGTACCAGGGGATGGTCTGTGTTAATATAGCACTGTACCAGGGGATGGTCTGTGTTAATATAGCACTGTACCAGGGGATGGTCTATGTGGAAAATTAAGTTGCTTACGTTACCCTTTTTGTAGAAGTCAGCAAATAGTGTCTCTGGATTGTCCCCGAGGAGCTTTTTTTTGTACTTATACCTTGCAGTGTTATTTTTAATATCCATGGGGTACTGTACTGTAATGACCTCTGGACAGGGATAAGCCATTGGGGGGGGGGGGGGGACTCTCCTGCCATTTTTGGGCTCAAGATGCAGCCAGGTCTGTGTTGTCCTAGCATTTTGGTATACTTATTTACTTAGCTTTATATAACAAAATTACCTATAGATTATTTTCTTTTTGGCTTCAGAAGTAGCTTCAGACTGAATATTACTCAATCAGTTTTGTATTGGATGGTATTTCCAGGTTCCACTGTGCTTATTCTACAGGTTTTGGTCTCTTATCAGTTTTGTTCTTGATAGTCCATGGTAGTAATAATCCATTCTGGTAATTTTATCCAAAATCAATGTTTTTGGTATGGAATTAGGATGTGGATTGAAGGTTTTCATGTTGAGGTTAATATCCTGTATAAGTCCTTGTGAAAAAATTATAGTTTATCTACATTTATCCAACTCTACCTCCACACCCCCTGGGCTAAACTACATCTACACCCCCTGGGATAAACTACCTCGGCACCCCCTGGGCTAAACTACATCTACACCCCCTGGGATAGACTACCTCTGCAGCCCCTGGGCTAAACTACATCTACACCCCCTGGGATAAACTACCTCTGCACCCCCTGGGCTAAACTACATCTACACCCCTGGGATAAACTACCTCTGCAGCCCCTGGGCACCCTACACCCCTGGGATAGACTTCCTCTGCATCTACACATCTACACCCCCTGGGATAAACTACCTCTGCACCCCCTGGGCTAAACTACATCTACACCCCCTGGGATAGACTACCTCTGCACCCCCTGGGCTAAACTACATCTACACCCCCTGGGATAAACTACCTCTGCACCCCCTGGGCTAAACTACATCTACACCCCCTGGGATAGACTACCTCTGCACCCCCTGGGCTAAACTACATCTACACCCCCTGGGATAGACTACCTCCATACCCCCTGGGCTAAACTACATCTACACCCCCTGGGATAGACTACCTCTGCACCCCCTGGGCTAAACTACATCTACACCCCCTGGGATAGACTACCTCCACACCCCCTGGGATAGACTACATCTACACCGCCTGTTGTCCAGCGTCCACTTCCACACTGTACACTATGTGTATGGATTGATCTTGATCAGTTCAGGTACTGTAACTCGATAAAAAGGTTGTCCTTTGAGAATCACTCCTTTGGTCCTATTTACCGTTTCCGAGTACAAAGGCCAGAGAGGCGTGGGCAGCAGAGGGCAAGTTGTTAGTGGATTACTGTCAATCAATGGAACTGAGTGGGCACGATCACCCAGTCTCCTATCAGAGGGAAACTTAGCTGATCCAATCCACCTGAGAGACCTAGAAACATTCTCCATGCACACACACACACACACACACACACACACACACACACACACACACACACACACACACACACACACACACACACACACACACACACACACACACACACACACACAGTGCTAAGTCTGCATTGGGCCAGATTCTGAATTATGGCCTGACATCATGGGATAGAGTGGGTCTATGACTAGTGCCAACTCCAGCTCCATAACCAGCCCCATAGCCATCCCAATAACCTCCCCCAGCCCCATAACCAGCCCCATAGCCAGCCCCAGTCCCATAGCCAGCCCCAGCCCCATAGCCAACCCCATAGCCCCCCATAGCCATCCCAATAACCTTCCCCAGCCCCATAGCCAGCCGCATAGCCAGCCACTGCCCCATAACCAGCCCCATAGCCAGCCCCAGCCCCATAACCAGCCCCACAGCCAGCCGCATAGCCAGCCGCATAGCCAGCCCCATAGCCAGCCGCATAGCCAGCCCCATAGCCAGCCCCATAGCCAGCCGCATAGCCACCCCCAGCCCCATAACCAGCCCCACAGCCAGCCCCATAGCCAGCCGCACAGCCAGCCCCATAGCCAGCCGCATAGCCAGCCGCATAGCCATCCCCAGCCCCATAACCAGCCTCGCAGCCAGCCACATAGCCAGCCGCATAGCCAGTCCCATAGCCAGCCACATAGCCAGCCCCAGCCCCATAGCCAGCCGCATAGCCAGCCACAGCCCCATAACCAGCTCCACAGCCAGCCCCATAGCCAGCCGCATAGCCAGCCCCAGCCCCATAGCCAGCCCCAGCCTCATAGCCAACCCCATAGCCAGCCCCATAGCCAGCCCCAGCCCCATAACCAGCCCCACAGCCAGCCCCATAGCCAGCCGCATAGCCAGCCCCATAGCCAGCCGCATAGCCATCCCCAGCCTCATAGCCAACCCCATAGCCAGCCCCATAGCCAGCCCCATAGCCAGCCCCAGCCCCATAGCCAAACCCACAGCCGGCCCCATAGCCATCCCAATAACCTTCCCCAGCCCCATAGCCAGCCGCATAGCCAGCCCCAGCCCCATAACCAGCCCCATAACCAGCCCCATAGCCAGCCGCATAGCCAGCCCCAGCCCCATAACCAGCCCCATAACCAGCCCCATAGCCAGCCACATAGCCAGCCCCAGCCCCAGCCCCATAGCCAGCCGCATAGCCAGCCCCAGCCCCATAACCAGCCCCATAACCAGCCCCATAGCCAGCCGCATAGCCAGCCCCAGCCCCATAACCAGCCCCATAGCCAGCCGCATAGCCAGCCACTGCCCCATAACCAGCTCCATAGCCACCCCCAGCCCCATAACCAGCCCCACAGCCAGCCGCATAGCCAGCCGCATAGCCAGCCCCATAGCCAGCCCCATAGCCAGCCGCACAGCCAGCCCCATAGCCAGCCGCATAGCCAGCCACATAGCCATCCACAGCCCCATAACCAGCCTCGCAGCCAGCCACATAGCCAGCCGCATAGCCAGTCCCATAGCCAGCCACATAGCCAGCCCCAGCCCCATAGCCAGCCGCCCCATAGCCAGCCACAGCCCCATAACCAGCTCCACAGCCAGCCCCAGCCAGCCAGCATAGCCAGCCCCCCCAGCCCCATAGCCAGCCCCAGCCTCAGCCCAGCCAACCCCCATAGCCAGCCCCATAGCCAGCCCCAGCCCCATAACCAGCCCCAGCAGCCCCAGCCAGCCCCATAGCCAGCCGCATAGCCAGCCCCATAGCCAGCCGCATAGCCAGCCCCAGCCTCATAGCCAACCCCATAGCCAGCCCCATAGCCAGCCCCATAGCCAGCCCCAGCCCCATAGCCAAACCCACAGCCGGCCCCATAGCCATCCCAATAACCTTCCCCAGCCCCATAGCCAGCCGCATAGCCAGCCCCAGCCCCATAACCAGCCCCATAACCAGCCCCATAGCCAGCCGCCCCATAGCCAGCCCCAGCCCCATAACCAGCCCCATAACCAGCCCCATAGCCAGCCGCATAGCCAGCCCCAGCCCCATAGCCAGCCGCATAGCCAGCCCCAGCCCCATAACCAGCCCCATAACCAGCCCCATAGCCAGCCGCATAGCCATCCCCAGTCCCATAGCCAGCCCCAGCCCCATAACCAGCCGCATAGCCAGCCGCATAGCCAGCCCCATAGCCAGCCGCATAGCCAGCCCCATAGCCAGCCCCATAGCCAGCCGCATAGCCACCCCCAGCCCCATAACCAGCCCCACAGCCAGCCCCATAGCCAGCCGCACAGCCAGCCCCATAGCCAGCCGCATAGCCAGCCGCATAGCCACCCCCAGCCCCATAACCAGCCTCGCAGCCAGCCACATAGCCAGCCGCATAGCCAGTCCCATAGCCAGCCACATAGCCAGCCCCAGCCCCATAGCCAGCCGCATAGCCAGCCACAGCCCCATAACCAGCTCCACAGCCAGCCCCATAGCCAGCCGCATAGCCATCCCCAGCCCCATAGCCAGCCCCAGCCTCATAGCCAGCCCCATAGCCATCCCCAGCCCCATAACCAGCCCCACAGCCAGCCCCATAGCCAGCCGCATAGCCAGCCCCATAGCCAGCCGCATAGCCAGCCCCAGCCTCATAGCCAACCCCATAGCCAGCCCCATAGCCAGCCCCATAGCCAGCCCCAGCCCCATAGCCAAACCCACAGCCGGCCCCATAGCCATCCCAATAACCTTCCCCAGCCCCAAAGCCAGCCGCATAGCCAGCCCCAGCCCCATAACCAGCCCCATAACCAGCCCCATAGCCAGCCGCATAGCCAGCCCCAGTCCCATAACCAGCCCCATAACCAGCCCCATAGCCAGCCGCATAGCCAGCCCCAGCCCCATAGCCAGCCGCATAGCCAGCCCCAGCCCCATAACCAGCCCCATAACCAGCCCCATAGCCAGCCGCATCCCCAGTCCCATCCCCCCAGTCCCCCCACAGCCAGCCGCAGCCAGCCCCAGCCCCATAACCAGCCCCCCACCAGCCATAGCCAGTCCCATAGCCAGCCACATAGCCATAGCCAGCCCCATAGCCAGCCACAGCCCCATAGCCACAGCCAGCCCCATAGCCAGCCGCATAACCAGCCCCAGCCCCATAGCCAGCCCCAGCCTCATAGCCAACCCCATAGCCAGCCCCATAGCCAGCCCCAGCCCCATAACCAGCCCCACAGCCAGCCCCATAGCCAGCCGCATAGCCAGCCCCATAGCCAGCCGCAAAGCCAGCCCCAGCCTCATAGCCAACCCCATAGCCAGCCCCATAGCCAGCCCCAGCCCCATAACCAGCCCCACAGCCAGCCCCATAGCCAGCCCCATAACCAGCCCCATAACCAGCCCCATAGCCAGCCGCATAGCCAGCCCCAGCCCCATAACCAGCCCCATAACCAGCCCCATAGCCAGCCGCATAGCCATCCCCAGCCCCATAGCCAGCCGCATAGCCAGCCCCAGCCCCATAACCAGCCCCATAACCAGCCCCATAGCCAGCCGCATAGCCAGCCCCAGCCCCATAACCAGCCCCATAGCCAGCCGCATAGCCAGCCCCAGCCCCATAGCCATCCCCAGCCCCATAACCAGCCCCATAGCCATCCCCAGCCCCATAGCCAACCCCATAGGCAGCCCCATAGCCAGTCCCAGCCCCATAACCAACCCCATAGCCAGCCTCATAGCCAACCCCATAGCCATCCCAATAACCCCCCCAGCCCCATAGCCAACCCCATAGCCAGTCCCATAGCCAGTCCCATTGCCAGCCCCATAGCCAACCCCATAGCCAGCCCCATTGCCAGTCCCATAGCCCACCCCATAGCCAACCCATATATAGCCCCACAGACAGCCCCATATATAGCCCCATATATAGCCCCACAGACAGCCCCGTCCCCAGCCTCATAGCCAGCCCCATATATAGCCCCACAGACAGCCCCATATATAGCCCCACATACAGCCCCATATATAGCCCCACATACAGCCCCATATATAGCCCCACAGACAGCCACATCCCCAGCCTCATAGACAGCCCCATATATAGCCCCACAGACAGCCCCATATATAGCCCCACAGACAGCCCCATCCCCAGCCTCATAGCCAGCCCCATATATAGCCCCACAGACAGCCCCATCCCCAGCCTCATAGCCAGCCCCATATATAGCCCCACAGACAGCCCCATATGTAGCCCCATAGACAGCCCCATATATAGCCCCACAGACAGCCCCATATATAGCCCCACAGACAGCCCCGTCCCCAGCCTCATAGCCAGTTCCTTAGCTAGTTCCATCCCCAGTCCCAGCTCTAGTCCCAGGCGTGGTGAGTCACCATGCAGCTTAACAAGCCGGATGGACAAGTGGGAAGTGTAATTTGTTTAGTCAAGTGTTTTCTACAACTTTGCGTTCGGCATATTGAGTATCGCAATGGACAATTCAGTGTTCCAAAATCCCTTCAGTTATGACTGTAAAGTCTGGCTATGACTCTCTGTTTTCTTGCAGGTTTTGCGTCTCTCTCAAAGAGAATGCCTTTTACTACAGTATATCATATATATACAGTATATATTATATTTCCTTTCACTTTAATCACTTTAAATCAGATCATTGTGATGCCTCAGCCAAAAATAATGTGGTGGAGGATTCGAATGTGTGTGCTATGTATTTTCTCTGCTCCTCCTCCAGTCGTCCTTGGTGAGAAATAACAGCAGCAGTGTGTGTGTATGTGTGTGTGTGTGTGTGTGTGTGTGTGTGTGTGTGTGTGTGCGTGCGTGCGTGCGTGCGTGCGTGCGTGCGTGCGTGCGTGCGTGCGTGCGTGTGTGTGTGTGATTGACATAGTGCTAGTTAGAAGATGTTAGCCCATCCAACTTCTTTCCATTGGTACACTCTGAAACATCACGTTAGGGGCTGCGGGGTTGCACAGAAGACTTGAAGGTGTGTGCGATTATGTTTGAATATTGCCTGTGTCTGTGTTGGTGTAGAGGAGCTGGTATGAATATCCTTTGTTTACCCTTCTGGGCATGTCAGAAATCAGAGACAATTAAAGGTGCACTATGCCCGAAATCGCTCCACCATTTCCTGATTGCTAAAACTCTAATAGTTTGCTTAATTTTAGTTTATGTGACAAAATAATCTAGTACAGTGTAGAGAATCATTGTACCATCTAAACAGCTGTGAAATATATTTTCCAAAACAAAAAATTAGTTTTTTCAGCTGTTTGAAGTTGGTGTACAAAACTGAAAGTAAAAGACGCATAAACAAAACGTAAGAACAGGAAGAATAGAAATATCACACATAGATCTACAGCTTCTTAGACTTGCTTTCAATGAGAATGACAGATCTATAACTCACAATTCTATGTGAATTTGGTCGCACAAAAATATACATATTGCCACTTTAAGTAAACTATTATGACGATGATGATGATGAGTGAGAAGCAGTTTGACTACGGCCCTGTTTTAATTAGCCTAATTGCTGTGTCGGGTGTAAGTTCTCTGCCTCCAACTGCAGTAAATCACCAGCCCTGATCCTAGGTCATATTCTCTGGGACACCCCGGTCTTCATCTTGCTGACATCCATAAAAGGTTTTAGTATGTGTGATAACTCATGTGTGTGTGATAACTCATAACTCAGGACCAGGCCAATGATAGACAACCCTCATCAAACAATTATTGACCCTGATTGGCCTGCCTACCCTCATTCAAAATGGCTACCACACAGTCAGACATACAGTCCTGTCTCTACCACTTCCTGGTCTCCCTCAATTCAAATCAATTGAAAGGGCTTTATTGACATGGGAAACTTACAGTATGTTAACATTGCCAAATCAAGTGAAATAAACAACAAACAAAAGGGAAACAAACAAGGGAAATAAAAATAGACACTAAAACGTTTTGTGAGTGTAAACGTTGTGTGAGTGTAGACACTACACACCACAAAACGTTTTAAAAGGACATAGACAGTCAAAATGCAGTATCAGTGTGTTGGTAAAATTACTGGGGAAGTCAGAAAAAAGTTTTTTATAAACATGTTGACTCACCCTACTTGTAGAGAAACGCCAATGCCATCCTCCTCGCTTTCATGTTGATGAAACGGTCTATCACTCTGTCATACATTACACACTTTTAGTATTTGTTGTCCTTCGCTACATGGCTAAAATGCTTCAACGTTAGCTAGTTAACATTAGCCTTCTACATCCAGCTACATATTGAACTTCCATCCTCTCAGTCCAGGGGCACAACAATGTATGAATTAATGGTTGGATCTGAATTACTGTTATAATCTTTGTCCAGAACGGAGAATAAAGTAAACAGTTCAAATCCCTATCTCCATCCATGACTAATTTAGGAAAGGGACAATCTTAGCTAGATAGCTAACCACTGGAGGGCAACAACACAACGAGATTCAACAATTCAAGTCGTTTCTGTCCATGATGTGTGCTCTCGATTTGATAGGAGTGACGCCAAATCCAAAACTGGCTTCCCTTCACACTTTTCTTTTGGTGTGCCAGGACCATTCACAGTTGTCCTCACTCAGTTTAGCTCAATGCTGATTGGCTATTTCATACTTTTTATATATTTTTTTTTATCAAGGGAACCCAAATTCTTGCTGGCTTCCCTTGCATTAAAATGCTACGAGCCTCAACAATGTCATACTCTTTTGGACCAGACAGGATCAAATAGATGGCCTACACATACAGAGAAAGAGGGGCGCTTTCTGCAGTGAGATACAGTGGGGCAAAAAGTATTTAGTCAGCCACCAATTGTGCAAGTTCTCCCACTTAAAAAGGTGAGAGAGGCCTGTAATTTTCATCATAGGTACACCTCAACTATGACAGACAAAATGAGACAAAAAAATCCAGAAAATCACATTGTAGGGATTTTTTATGAATTTATTTGCAAATTATGGTGGAAAATAAGTAGTTGGTCACCTACAAACAAGCAAGATTTCTGGCTCTCACAGACCTAATGATGGTGTTGGAGTCGTGCTTGACCACGCAGTCATGGGTGAACAGGGAGTACAGGAGGGGACTAAACACGCACCCCTGTGGGGCCCCTGTGTTGAGGACCAGCATGGCACTTTCTAACCTCCTGCCAAATGTATGACCATATTAGAGACACATATTTCCCTCAGATTACACAGACCCACAAAGAATTAGAAAACAAACCCGATTTTGATCAACTCCCATATCTATTAGGTGAAATACCACAGCGGCAAAATGTGGGACCTGTTGCCACAAGAAAAGGGCAACCAGTGAAGAAAAAATACAGTTGTAAATACAACCCATACTTGTGTATTTTCCCATTTGTACTATTTGCACATAATATGACATTTGAAATGTCTTTATTCATTTGGAACTTTTGTGAGTGTAATGTTTACTGTGAATTTTTTATTGTTTATTTCACTTTTGTTTATTATCTATTTCACTTGCTTTGGCAATGTTAACATATGTTTCCCATTGCAATAAATCCCCTTAAATTGAATTGAAATTGAAATTGATAGAGAGAGAGGTGGTGAAGAGAGAAAGAGAGAGAGAGAAAGAGAGAGAAGGAAAGGGAGGGAGAGAGTGGGGGAGAGTGAAGAGAGCAGAGAGATAGAGAGAGATGACAGGAAGAGGTGTTATGTAAGGGTTAGGACTTATTACTGAGCCTTCCTTTGCTTGGACAGGGAGGGAGTCCCCATGAAAAGCTCTGAGATAGTGGGAGGGGAGGGAGGGGAGGCTTTCCCCAGGAACAGCTCTGAGATAGTGGGAGGGGAGGGAGGGGAGAATTTTCCTAGGAACAGCTATGAGATAGTGGTAGGGGAGGGAGGGGAGAGTTTTCCTAGGAACAGCTATGAGATAGCCAGGGTGAAGAATTAGACAACAATTCAGACACAGGAGCTGAATGCATTATGCAGTAGGTGGACAATATCTACAGTGTATATCTACAAAGACTATGATGACTGGTGATCACACAGTCCTTATCCCAAAGCATCTTCTCTTCATAGTTTTAACTAAAGGACTTGCTTGCCTGTAGCCAACAGACAGATGCGACCATTCCATGTTTTCTAGTGGAGATTCAATCTTCTGACTCTCAGTCATTCTGATTTACTCCTTATCTCTTCCTTATTCCTCCATGTATCCCTCTCTATCTCTCCTGTCAAGGACAGAACCTCAACATCTTCTGTCCTCCTCCTCTCCCCTCTTTTTCAGAGCCCATGGATTCCTCGTCTGTAAATAGCCTCACATCTGCACCACACACTGATCAGACACTAGAAGCTTGTCATTAGACTGATGATAGCCGGATGGTTATAGTAGCCCCCACCGCCCTTTGTTCCATGAACAAACTGCTGTTGCTGTGTTCAAAATAACAACTGTACAACATGCAATGGCAGGTACACGAATGAATGCTCATACACACACACACACACACACACACACATACACACACATACACACACACACACACACACACACACACACACACACACACACACACACACACACACACACACACACACACACACACACACACACACGTATGCAAGCACACACACACAAACAAACACACGGCGCAAATGATAGTGATCGGAGAAGAACACCCAGGGAGTTTAATAACGGATCCTTCTGTTCAGCGTGCTCTCCACCAAATCTTTCTAAAGACGGACGGAATCTCTCTCTCTCTCTTTCTTTAATCACAGACTCATTCCATCCCATTCCAAATGATTTCACATTCCCATTTCCGAAAAGTCATATCCTATTGCCCTGGAAAATGATAGCTGGTCTATTAAAGATTTAGGACAAATGCACCCGAAATAATCTATATATGATATACGATATACATAAAAAATCAGCCGTTTCCAGCTACAATAGTCATTGACAACATTAACAATGTCTACACTGTATTTCTGATCAATTTGATGTTATTTTAATGGACAAAAAAATGTGCTTTTCTTTAAAAAAACAAGGACATTTCTAAGTGACCCCAAACTTTTGAATGGTAGTATATGATATGTGATAAATATTATATGAATGATATATGGAAAATGATAGCTGGCCCATTAAATATTCAGGCCAAATGTGCCCGAAATAATCCGTGCCACATGGCAGGGAGAGAGTTGGGAGAGTGGGGAAGCCACGGGTTCTTCTGTCTGGCTTGCTCTACCATGGCAATCCCCTGGGATATATTTAGGCTTTGAATAATGGAAACCCTCCGGGAGGGACGAGGAGAAGACACATCTTCAGACGGATGAAAATCGGACAAAATGGAGGTGATGGGGACATGCAAGTTCTTACAGTGCCTTCAGAAAGTATTCACACTCCTTCCCCTTTTGCACATGTTGTTGTGTTACAGCTTTCATTTCAAATGGATCAAATGTATTTATTATTTTGCCATTGGCCTACACCAGAGTATGTGAGCTGGAGAAATCCACTCAGGCACTACACATCCTTTCCAACAGCTTCGCTAAAAACCTTATCTCCCTCACAGGAAAGAAAATCTGCTGCTCCAAATTTGCTCCATTCATTAAAATCACAATTGAACCCATCTATTGTTGTGTCTGCGTGGACCTACCATTTGGTTTTGAAGTATTGAAATCAAACCGAATGATTTGAATGAAAAGTATTTGAATAATAAAGCTGAAAATGTGACTGTAAGAAGCACTCATCATTTCAAATAGGCTACATGTCATATTTAACAGGATTTGAACTCTCTAAATAGGTCAGGAGTCAGACAGGGAGACTAAGAAGGAACAGAAATTAATTATTTAGGCTATATTTTTCAATTATTTGAAGGCTATAGCGTACAAACAAATAAATTGAGAAGCGTTTGCGAGTACGACACACTAGGCTGGCATGGACATTAAGCACTCAGCATTTAAACAGTTTGTTGTATTATCATTATAGTCTATAAATTGCACATCTAGGCTGTGACTTACTTATAATTAAATACAAATGAAATTAAAAGCTCCTTGAAAGAGGTAATATTATATTAATATTCCAGGCCTATTGGGCCAAAATCAATGATGGACTATTTTACAGATAATCGAACGAAAATTAAGAAACTTTTAAGAGATCAGATTTTTTGTCTTTAAATACTTTACTACAATGACACACTTAGCTACCCACCTCGTTCCTTTCTATTAGCATATGCAGATAGTAAGTACACTATCATGCTTTCGGGAAACCTGTCTGTGCAGATTCAACAATGATTCTTCAGTTGTGGACACTACATCACCACATTCCCTCTCTTGCTCTTGGTCCTCCTCATCTTTGTAAGTCACATTGATTTTTCACCTGTGTGTTTTATCAGTTTCATTTTGAAAATATTTTTTTATTTATTTCACCTTTATTTAACCAGGTAAGCAAGTTGAGAACAAGTTCTCATTTACAATTGCGACCTGGCCAAGATAAAGCAAAGCAGTTCGACACATACAACGACACAGAGTTACACATGGAGTAAAAAAAAAAAAGTCTATATACAATGTGAGCAAATTAGGTGAGAAGGGAGGTAAAGGCAAAAAAGGCCATGGTGGCAAAGTAAATACAATATAGCAAGTAAAACACTGGAATGGTAGTTTTGCAATGGAAGAATGTGCAAAGTAGAAATAAAAATAATGGGGTGCAAAGGAGCAAAATAAATAAATAAATTAAATACAGTTGGGAAAGAGGTAGTTGTTTGGGCTAAATTATAGGTGGGCTATGTACAGGTGCAGTAATCTGTAAGATGCTCTGACAGTTGGTGCTTAAAGCTAGTGAGGGAGATAAGTGTTTCCAATTTAAGAGATTTTTGTAGTTCGTTCCAGTCATTGGCAGCAGAGAACTGGAAGGAGAGGCGGCCAAAGAAAGAATTGGTTTTGGGGGTGACTAGAGAGATATACCTGCTGGAGCGTGTGCTACAGGTGGGAGATGCTATGGTGACCAGCGAGCTGAGATAAGGGGGACTTTACCTAGCAGGGTCTTGTAGATGACATGGAGCCAGTGGGTTTGGCGACGAGTATGAAGCGAGGGCCAGCCAACGAGAGCGTACAGGTCGCAATGGTGGGTAGTATATGGGGCTTTGGTGACAAAACGGATAGCACTGTGATAGACTGCATCCAATTTGTTGAGTAGGGTATTGGAGGCTATTTTGTAAATGACATCGCCAAAGTCGAGGATTGGTAGGATGGTCAATTTTACAAGGGTATGTTTGGCAGCATGAGTGAAGGATGCTTTGTTGCGAAATAGGAAGCCAATTCTAGATTTAACTTTGGATTGGAGATGTTTGATATGGGTCTGGAAGGAGAGTTTACAGTCTAACCAGACACCTAAGTATTTGTAGTTGTCCACGTATTCTAAGTCAGAGCCGTCCAGAGTAGTGATGTTGGACAGGCGGGTAGGTGCAGGTAGCGATCGGTTGAAGAGCATGCATTTAGTTTTACTTGTATTTAAGAGCAATTGGAGGCCACGGAAGGAGAGTTGTATGGCATTGAAGCTTGCCTGGAGGGTTGTTAACACAGTGTCCAAAGAAGGGCCGGAAGTATACAGAATGGTGTCGTCTGCGTAGAGGTGGATCAGAGACTCACCAGCAGCAAGAGCGACCTCATTGATGTATACAGAGAAGAGAGTCGGTCCAAGAATTGAACCCTGTGGCACCCCCATAGAGACTGCCAGAGGTCCGGACAGCAGACCCTCCGATTTGACACACTGAACTCTATCAGAGAAGTAGTTGGTGAACCAGGCGAGGCAATCATTTGAGAAACCAAGGCTGTCGAGTCTGCCGATGAGGATGTGGTGGTTGACAGAGTCGAAAGCCTTGGCCAGATCAATGAATACGGCTGCACAGTAATGTTTCTTATCGATGGCGGTTAAGATATCGTTTAGGACCTTGAGCGTGGCTGAGGTGCACCCATGACCAGCTCTGAAACCAGATTGCATAGCAGAGAAGGTATGGTGAGATTCGAAATGGTCGGTAATCTGTTTGTTGACTTGGCTTTCAAGACCTTAGAAAGGCATGGTAGGATAGATATAGGTCTGTAGCAGTTTGGGTCAAGAGTGTCCCCCCTTTGAAGAGGGGGATGACCGCAGCTGCTTTCCAATCTTTGGGAATCTCAGATGACACGAAAGAGAGGTTGAACAGGCTAGTAATAGGGGTGGCAACAATTTCGGCAGATAATTTTAGAAAGAAAGGGTCCAGATTGTCTAGCCCGGCTGATTTGTAGGGGTCCAGATTTTTCAGCTCTTTCAGAACTTCAGCTGAATGGATTTGGGAGAAGGAGAAATGGGGAAGGCTTGGGCGAGTTGCTGTTGGGGGTGCAGTGCTGTTGACCGGGGTAGGAGTTGCCAGGTGGAAAGCATGGCCAGCCGTAGAAAAATGCTTATTGAAATTCTCAATTATGGTGGATTTATCAGTGGTGACAGTGTTTCCTATCTTCAGTGCAGTGGGCAGCTGGGAGGAGGTGTTCTTATTCTCCATGGACTTTACAGTGTCCCAGAACTTTTTAGAGTTAGTGTTGCAGGAAGCCAGATGACAGTCGCTAAAGCAAGGGGAACACAAGTAGACTACAGATGCATGCTGGGCCGGACATGCACTGAGCTCGTGAAGTGAGCACTACTGGAGTGAAATTGGAGGGATGAGAAGACTGATGTTTCAGCCTTTGGGAAACTCACTCCACGCTCCAGTCAAATTGGGCACACTCCACTCCTCCCTCTGCTCCACTCCACTCCTCCCTCTGCTCCACTCCACTCCTCCCTCTGCTCCACTCCACTCCTCCCTCTGCTCCACTCCACTCCTCCCTCTGCTCCACTCCTCCCTCTGCTCCACTCCACTCCTCCCTCTGCTCCACTCCACTCCTCCCTCTGCTCCACTCCACTCCTCCCTCTGCTCCACTCCACTCCTCCCTCTGCTCCACTCCTCCTTCTGCTCCACTCCACTCCTCCCTCTGCTCAACTCCACTCCTCCCTCCGCTCCACTCCTCCCTCTGCTCCACTCCACTCCTCCATCTGCTCCACTCCACTCCTCTCTCTGCTCCACTCCACTCCTCCCTCTGCTCCACTCCTCCCTCTGCTCCACTCCTCCCTCTGCTCCACTCCTCCCTCTGCTCCACTCCACTCCTCCCTCTGCTCCGCTCCACTCCTCCCTCTGCTCCGCTCCACTCCTCCCTCTGCTCCACTCCACTCCTCCCTCTGCTCCACTCCGCTCCACTCCTCCCTCTGCTCCACTCCGCTCCACTCCTCCCTCTGCTCCACTCCTCCCTCTGCTCCACTCCTCCCTCTGCTCCACTCCTCCCTCTGCTCCACTCCTCCCTCTGCTCCACTCCACTCCTCCCTCTGATCCTCCCTCTGCTCCACTCCACTCCTCCCTCTGCTCCACTCCACTCCTCCCTCTGCTCCACTCTACTCCTCCCTCTGCTCCACTCCACTCCACTCCTCCCTCTGCTCCACTCCACTCCACTCCTCCCTCTGCTCCACTCCTCCCTCTGCTCCACTCCTCCCTCTGCTCCACTCCACTCCTCCCTCTGCTCCACTCCACTCCTCCCTCTGCTCCAGCTCCGCTCTACTCATTTACACTGGCCGACACACAATACCCCATAATGTCAAATTGGTATTATGTTTTTCGATCATTTTCGATTACATTTAGAAATGTCTTGAGTCAATACAATAAGTATTCAACCCCTTTGTTATGGCAAGCCTAAATAAGTTGAGGAGTAAAAATGTGTTTCACAAGTCACATAATAAGTTGCATGAAGTAATAATAGTGTTTAACTTGATTTTTGAATGACTACCTCATCTCTGTACACCACACATACAATTATCCCTCAATGGAGCAGTGCATTTAAAACACAGATTCAACCACAAAGACCAGGGAGGTTTTCCAGTGCCTCACAAAGACCAGGGAGGTTTTCCAGTGCCTCACAAAGACCAGGGAGGTTTTCCAGTGCCTCACAAAGACCAGGGAGGTTTTCCAGTGCCTCACAAAGACCAGGGAGGTTTTCCAGTGCCTCACAAAGACCAGGGAGGTTTTCCAGTGCCTCACAAAGACCAGGGAGGTTTTCCAGTGCCTCACAAAGACCAGGGAGGTTTTCCAGTGCCTCACAAAGACCAGGGAGGTTTTCCAGTGCCTCACAAAGACCAGGGAGGTTTTCCAGTGCCTCACAAAGACCAGGGAGGTTTTCCAATGCCTCACAAAGAAGGGCACCTATTGGTAGATGGGTAAAAAATACAAATAAAAAAATACATTGAATATCTCTTTGAGAATGGTGTAAAGTTATTAATTACACTTTGGACGGTGTATCAATACACCCAGTCACTACAAAGATACAGGCGTCCTTCCGAACTCAGTTGCCGCAGAGGAAGGAAACCACTCAGGGATTTCACCATGAGGCCAATGGTGATTTAAAAAAAAGTTAGTTTAATGGCTGTGGTAGGAGAAAACTGAGGATGGATCAACAACATTGTAGTTACTCCACAATGCTAACCTAAATGACAGGGTGCAAAGAAGGAAACCTGTACAGGTGTGCTTGTAATCGTTAAGGAATGGGGAGCTTCATGATAAAAATAGACATAATGGAATTATTAATTAATTAATTAATAATTAAGGCAAAATCCTAGAGAAAAACCTGGTTCAGTCTGCTTCCCACAAGACATGTGGGAGATGAATTCACCTTTTAGCAGGACAATAACCTAAAATACAAGGCCAAACTTGAACTGGAGTTGCTTACCATGAAGACAGTGAATGTTCCTGAGTGACCGAGTTACAGTTCTGACTTAAATCTAGTTGAAAATATATGGCAAGACCTAAAAATGGTTGTCTAGCAATGACTAACAACCAATTTGACAGAGCTTGAACATTTAAGAAAAGAATAATGGGCAAATGTTGCACAATCCAGGTGTGGAAAACTCTGAGAGACTCACCCAGAAAGAATTACAACTGTAATCGCTGCCATAGTATTGACTTAGGGGTGTGAATACTTATGTAACTGAGATATGTCTGTATTTCCTGTTCAATACATTTGCAAAAAAAAATTAAAAATGTTTTCACTTTGTCATTTTAAATTCAGGCTGTAACACAACAAAATGTGGAATAAGTCAAGGGGTGTGAACACTTTCTGAAGGCTCTGTACATAAGGGTGTGAGTGAAAGGGGAGAAGAAGAAGGGTAGGAGAAAGGGAGGGGCGCAGGGAGAGATGGAGAATAGAATGTGAGGGCAAACAAGTGTGAAAGAGAGAGACAGATGAGAGACATTTGTTTAAAGAAAGAGATGCAAGGAGCAGATTCATACATCATTTATGGCTTGTCTCGCCATTGTAAAAACCTCCTAATGGCACCCAGGTCAGGCTCTAACATTACAGATCTTACTGACACGGGACTTGTGTCGACACACTCAGACACGCACAGTTAGAGTCCTTGAGCAGCGAGCCCTAACAAAGTCAGACCACTTTAGGGTGTTGAGGAGTAGAACAAACTAACTATGTCCCTTCTCCTAAGTGCAACGCACTTACCTAGTGCCCTATATCTTATCCTAAGCCAATGGCAAATGGTTCAGTGTGTGTCATAAATGTGTCATAATCAAATCAGAACACAAAGACAAATCCAGGTTTAGATTTCTGTCCCGAATGAATAGGTGACATTTAGCCCTGCCATTTACAAATGTGTTGGATGCATTTGCTGTTTGCTTTGGTTGTGTTTCAGATTATTGTTAGTGTGTCTTGGGGGTATGATATTTATGCGTCTGTAACTTTCGCACTCATCGTTAGTCACGATTCATTCAGGATGATCCGTAACCATGGTAGCATCCACATTAATGTACAAGTGTTTAGAAACACATTCTATTCATATTTACAATAAAAAGTGACTCCAAAATGACAAAACATTATTTAAAATTAATTTCTATTGGCCACAAAATAATCTGAAACAAACAAAAACAAACAGCAAATGCATCCAACATGTTTGTAGAGTCACAAGTTTGATGTAGTCATTGTGGCTGGAAATATGGGACCAAATACTGAACGTTATACTACATTAATACACATATAATTGAATTTGTGCCAATACCTTTGGTCCCCTAAAATTTGGGGACTATATACAAAAAGTTCTGCAATTTCTAAACGGTTCACCAAATGAAACGGATGAAATTACCTTCATATTAAAGCTGACAGTCTGCACTTTGACCTGACCTGCACTTTGACCTCCAACTGAGTACAGAGCCAAAACCACAACAAACGAGTCACTGTTCCCCATACTGTTGGAGACTACTGTACATACAGTACCACTTAATACAAAACCACAACAAACGAGTCACTGTTCCCCATACTGGTGGAGACTACTGTACATACAGTACCACTTAATACAAAACCACAACAAACGAGTCACTGTTCCCCATACTGGTGGAGACTACTGTACATACAGTACCACTTAATACAAAACCACAACAAACGAGTCACTGTTCCCCATACTGTTGGAGACTACTGTACATACAGTACCACTTAATACAAAACAACAACAAACGAGTCACTGTTCCCCATACTGTTGGAGACTACAGTACATACAGTACCACTTAATACAAAACCACAACAAACGAGTCACTGTTCCCCATACTGTTGGAGACTACAGTACATACAGTACCACTTAATACAAAACCACAACAAACGAGTCACTGTTCCCCATACTGTTGGAGACTACTGTACATACAGTACCACTTAATACAAAACCACAACAAACGAGTCACTGTTCCCCATACTGTTGGAGACTACTGTACATACAGTACCACTTAATACAAAAATACAACAAACGAGTCACTGTTCCCCATACTGTTGGAGACTACAGTACATACAGTACCACTTAATACAAAACCACAACAAACGAGTCTATGCACCTCACAAACTAATACAGATTTTCTTCTTTGCTCACAACATTAACCTACCTTGGTACACCTTCTACAGTGTGTGTAATTCTCTAAATAATTTGTATGCGCATCAAATCTGATTGTATTCCTTCCAACGGAGTCGGGCCGGGGATCATTTCAATTTGCATAGTGCTGCATCAGTAATTCAGATACCAGACGCCTCTAAACAATATAAACATGCTCTCTTCTCTTCTACTGTTTTCTCTGCTTTCTCTGCTAGGAAAGTTGACTCAGATTGTGTTTGGGGGCAGATGCCAAAAAAAAGGGAACAGTAAAAAGCTCAAATGCTGCATTGTCATGGGAGAGGGTTGTTAGGAACTGTGAACAGCCTGAATACACTATGAGACCAGCCCTGCCTGTGGGTACTGTGAGTACTGAGAGTACCAACTGTAGCTAGAACAACAAATATCACTCTAACGGGCTTCTGTCTAAACAAAAAAACAAGACTCACATGCAAAGTGAGTTCATATTTTATGAATATTTTTGTCTATTTAAGCAGATGTTTTTTTTCCACTCTCTCTCTCTGCCCCCCCTCCCCTCTCTCTCTCCTCTCCCCCCCCCCCACCCACCCCCTCTCTCTCTCTCCCCTTCGCCCCCTTTCTCCGTTTCTCTCTCTCTCTCTGCCCCCCTCTCTCTACCCTCTCCCCCCCTCTCTCTCTCCCCCTTCGCCCCCTTTCTCCGTTTCTCTCTCTCTCTGCCCCCCTCTCTCTCCCCTCTCTCTCTCTCCTCTCCCCCCACCCCCCCCCTCTCTCTCTCTCTCTCCCCTTCGCCCCCTTTCTCCGTTTCTCTCTCTCTCTCTGCCCCCCTCTCTCTACCCTCTCTCTCTCCCTCTCTCCCCCCACCCCCTCTCTCTCTCTCTCTCCCCCTTCGCCCCCCTTTCTCCGTTTCTCTCTCTCTCTCTGCCCCCTCTCTCTACCCTCTCTCTCTCCTCTTCCCCCCCCCCCTCCCCTCTCTCTCTCTCTCCCCTTCGCCCCCTTTCTCCATTTCTCTCACTCTCTCTGCCCCCCTCTCTCTCCCCCTCTCTCTCTCTCCCCCCACCCCCTCTCTCTCTCTCTCTCTCCCCCTTCGCCCCCTTTCTCCGTTTCTCTCTCTCTCTCTGCCCCCCTCTCTCTACCCTCTCTCTCTCCTCTCTCCCCCCCCACCCCTCTCTCTCTCTCTCTCTCCCCCTTCGCCCCCTTTCTCCCTTTCCCCAGCTCTCTCTGCCCCCCCTCTCTACCCTCTCTCTCTCCTCTCTCCCCCCACCCCCTCTCTCTCTCTCTCTCTCCCCTTCGCCCCCTTTCTCCGTTTCTCTCTCTCTCTCTGCCCCCCTCTCTCTACCCTCTCTCTCTCCTCTTCCCCCCACCCCCCCTCTCTCTCTCTCTCCCCCTTCGCCCCCTTTCTCCGTTTCTCTCACTCTCTCTGCCCCCCTCTCTCTCCCCTCTCTCTCTCCTCTCCCCCCCCCCCTCTCTCTCTCTCTCTCTCTCCCCTTCGCCCCCTTTCTCCGTTTCTCTCTCTCTCTCTGCCCCCCCCTCTCTCTACCCTCTCTCTCTCCTCCTCTCCCCCCACCCCTCTCTCTCTCTCTCTCTCTCTCCCCTTCGCCCCCTTTTCTCCGTTTCTCTCACTCTCTCTCCCCCAAACACACAACCATCTGTTCACATGTTCCTTTTGTCAACGTGGGCTATGAAGATATCATCAATAGAACACAGTTCGGGACAACACCAGTTTTTGTGGGTTCGATTCCCACTACGGGGAAAAGTACGAAAGTGTGTCCACTCACTACTTACTGTAAGTCGCTCTGGATAAGGGTGTCTGGCTAAATGACTCCAATGTCATTGGACATTGAGTGGTCACAGTGTGATCCAAGCCCCATGGACAGTGAGTGGTCACAGTGTGATCCAAGCCCCATGGACAGTGAGTGGTCACAGTGTGATCCAAGCCCCATGGACAGTGAGCTGTCACAGTGTGATCCAAGCCCCATGGACAGTGAGTGGTCACAGTGTGATCCAAGCCCCATGGACAGTGAGCTGTCACAGTGTGATCCAAGCCCCATGGACAGTGAGCTGTCACAGTGTGATCCAAGCCCCATGGACAGTGAGTGGTCACAGTGTGATCCAAGCCCCATGGACAGTGAGTGGTCACAGTGTGATCCAAGCCCCATGGACAGTGAGCGGTCACAGTGTGATCCAAGCCCCATTGACAGTGAGCGGTCACAGTGTGATCCAAGCCCCATGGACAGTGAGCGGTCACAGTGTGATCCAAGCCCCATTGACAGTGAGCGGTCACAGTGTGATCCAAGCCCCATGGACAGTGAGCGGTCACAGTGTGATCCAAGCCCCATGGACAGTGAGTGGTCACAGTGTGATCCAAGCCCCATGGACAGTGAGTGGTCACAGTGTGATCCAAGCCCCATGGACAGTGAGTGGTCACAGTGTGATCCAAGCCCCATGGACAGTGAGCTGTCACAGTGTGATCCAAGCCCCATGGACAGTGAGTGGTCACAGTGTGATCCAAGCCCCATGGACAGTGAGCTGTCACAGTGTGATCCAAGCCCCATGGACAGTGAGCTGTCACAGTGTGATCCAAGCCCCATGGACAGTGAGTGGTCACAGTGTGATCCAAGCCCCATGGACAGTGAGTGGTCACAGTGTGATCCAAGCCCCATGGACAGTGAGTGGTCACAGTGTGATCCAAGCCCCATGGACAGTGAGTGGTCACAGTGTGATCCAAGCCCCATGGACAGTGAGCTGTCACAGTGTGATCCAAGCCCCATGGACAGTGAGCTGTCACAGTGTGATCCAAGCCCCATGGACAGTGAGCTGTCACAGTGTGATCCAAGCCCCATGGACAGTGAGTGGTCACAGTGTGATCCAAGCCCCATGGACAGTGAGTGGTCACAGTGTGATCCAAGCCCCATGGACAGTGAGTGGTCACAGTGTGATCCAAGCCCCATGGACAGTGAGCTGTCACAGTGTGATCCAAGCCCCATGGACAGTGAGCTGTCACAGTGTGATCCAAGCCCCATGGACAGTGAGTGGTCACAGTGTGATCCAAGCCCCATGGACAGTGAGTGGTCACAGTGTGATCCAAGCCCCATGGACATTGGGTGGATGTGGCTTTACTTTCTCAATCAATGTTTTCAACCAAATCAAATCAAATTGTATTTGTCACATGTGCAGAATACAACAGGTGTAGACCTAACAGTGAAATGCTTACGTACAAGTCATTAACCAACAATGCAGTTTTAGAAACATACCTTTACAAAGTAAGAGATGAGTACTGAAGGGAACTACTGTACATCCTCTCCAGAGACAGTGTGAGATACTTACGACCTGACCTTAGAGATCCTTTTTATGTCTCTATTTTGGTTTGGTCAGGGCGTGAGTTGGGGTGTCTATGTTTTTGTGTTCTGTTTTCTATTTCTGTGTGTTTGGCCAGGTGTGGTTCTCAATCAGAGACAGCTGTCTATCGTTGTCTCTGATTGAGAACCATACTTAGGTAGCCTTTTCCCACCTGTGTCTTACCCATACATGGAACACAACGCTTCACAGGAGAAAACTAATAAAAGCAACGAGAATAAAAACTGAATTACTTACTACACAATAAACATAAGAGGATAAAAAAACAAAAGAATAACAATAAAAACTGAACGACTAAAAACAAGGAAGGAAAAGCAAAGCTTAAAAGGTGTTTTAAGATCTCTTTTAAATATGTCCACTGTTTCAGCCCTCAGGTTCTCTGGCAAGCTATTCCAGAGGCCGGGGGCAGAGTAACTAAAGGCTGCTTCTCATTACCTCTTGGTCCTAGGCTTTGGGATTGTTACATAACTTAAAAGCATGTCTGACATTTATAGTGGTGCACAATCATGGATTGATTTAAAAACCAATAGGAGATTCTTTACATGAATTCTAAAACCCACAGACAGCCAGCCAGAGACCTCAAAACCAGTGTAATGTGTGCTCTCTGTCTGGTCTTGGTCAGTACCTGTGCTGCAGCATTCTGTATGTTTTACAGTACAGAGACCTCAAAACCAGTGTAATGTGTGCTCTCTGTCTGGTCTTGGTCAGCACCCGTGCTGCAGCATTCTGTATGTTTTCCAGTTGATCAATGGCTTTCTTGGGTAGATCTGACAGGAGAGCATTACAGTAGTCAAGCCTGCTTGTAATAAAAGCATGGATGAGTCTCTCTGTATAAGACTGAGAGAGAAACGGCTGCATCTTGCCAATCTTCCTCAGGTTGCAGACATGACCGAGTGTTTATTTTGAGCAAACGAAATGCAGTGCTAGTACGTACAGTTGAAGTCAGAAGTTTACATACACCTAGGCTAAATACATTTAAACTCACAATTCCTGACAATTCCTGACATTTAATCTGAGTAAAAATTCCCTGTCTTCGGTCAGTTAGGATCACCACTTTATTTTAAGAATGTGAAATGTCAGAATAATAGCAGAGAGAATGATTCATTTCAGCTTTTATTTCTTTCATCACATTCCCAGTGGGTCAGACGTTTACAAGCTTTGACTTCCTGACTGATGTCTTGATGTTTCTTCAATATATCCACATCATTTTCCTCCTCGTGATGCCATCTATTTTGTGAAGAGCACCAGTCCCCCCTGCAGCAAAGCACCCCCACAACATGATGCTGCCATGATGCTGTGCTTCACGGTTGGGATGGTGTTCTTCGGCTTGCAAGCCTCCCCCTTTTTCCTGCAAATATAACAATGGTCATTATGGCCAAACAGTTCTTTTTTTTGTTTCATCAGACCAGAGGACATGTCTCCAAAAAGTACGATCTTGCTCCCAAGGATGATCCAGACAAAAAAGGTCTTGGCTGATTGCTTTTGATTTCCCAATGATGTCAAGCAAAGAGGCATGGAGTTTGAAGGTAGGCCTTGAAATACATGCACAGGTACACCTCCAATTGACTCAATTGATGTCAATTAGCCTATCAGAAGCGTCTAAAGTCATGACATCATTTTCTGGAATTTTCCAAGCTGTTTAAAGGCACGGTCAACTTAGTGTATGTAAACTTCTGACCCACTGGAATTGTGATACAGTGAATTATAAGTGAAATAATCTGTCTGTAAACAATTGTTTGAATAATTACTTATGTCATGCACAAAGTAGATGTCCTAACCGACTTGTCAAAAATATAGTTTGTTAACAAGAAATATGTGGAGTGGTTGAAAAACGAGTTTTAATGACTACAACTGTACATTGAAATGCATAGAGACAATTGTCCAGATAAGATGCCTTCAGCCTGTCACTGAATGGGACTTAAATGTGTCAGAATGTAACTGTCACTGAATGGGACTTAAATGTGTCAGAATGTAACTGTCACTGAATGGGACTTAAATGTGGCAGAATGTAACTGTCACTGAATGGGACTTAAATGTGTCAGAATGTAACTGTCACTGAATGGGACTTAAATGTGTCAGAATGTAACTGTCACTGAATGGGACTTAAATGTGTCAGAATGTAACTGTCACTGAATGGGACTTAAATGTGTCAGAATGTAACTGTCACTGAATGGGACTTAAATGTGTCAGAATGTAACTGTCACTGAATGGGACTTAAATGTGGCAGAATGTAACTGTCACTGAATGGGACTTAAATGTGGCAGAATGTAACTGTCACTTTCGGTGCCTCTGGAGCCATTTAGCATTTTGTTAATTTGTAGAGCGGATCACCATAGAAACTCATAGCCATTTAGCCGTAATGCGAAGCCTGGAGATTTTGCAGGTGCTGTTGTTGTTGTTCTCCTTACACTGGGGGGGACGGGACCTAATTGTTGTGTGTCACAGGAAAATGTGAACAGATGGTTGTGTGTTTGGGGGAGAGAGAGTGAGAGAAACGGAGAAAGGGGGCGAAGGAGAGAGAAAGAGAGAGGGGGGGTTGGGGGAGAGGGAGAGGAGAGAGAGAGAGAGAGAGAGAGAGAGAGAGAGAGAGAGAGAGAGAAATGAAAGTGATAATAAATACACAATGAGTGATAATAACTTGACTATATACAAGGTTTACCAGTACCAAGTTGATTGCGGGTGTAGTGAAATGCTTGTGTTCCTAACTCCAACAGTGCAGTAATATCTAACAATTAACAACACACAGCTAAAAGTAAAATAATGGAATTAGGACGAGCAATGTGGCAGTGGCATTGACGAAAATACAGTAGAACACAATACAGTATCTACAGTGGGGCAAAAACACATTTAGTCAGCCACCAATTGTGCAAGTTCTCCCACTTAAAAAGATGAGAGAGGCCTGTAATTTTCATCATAGGTACACTTCAACTATGACAGACAAAATGAGAGAAAAAAAATCCAGAAAATCACATTGTAGGATTTTTTATGAATTTATTTGCAAATTATGGTGGAAAATAAGTATTTGGTCAATAACAAAAGTTTATCTCAAAACTTTGTTATATACCCTTTGTTGGCAATGACAGAGGTCAAACGTTTTCTGTAAGTCTTCACAAGGTTTTCACACACTGTTGCTGGTATTTTGGCCCATTCTTCCATGCAGATCTCCTCTAGAGCAGTGATGTTTTGGGGCTGTTGCTGGGCAACACGGACGTTCAACTCCCTCCAAAGATTTTCTATGGGGTTGAGATCTGGAGGCTGGCTAGGCCCCTCCAGGACATTGAAATGCTTCTTACGAAGCCACTCCTTCGTTGCCCGAGCGGTGTGTTTGGGATCATTGTCATGCTGAAAGACCCAGCCACGTTTCATCTTCAATGCCATTGCGGATGGAAGGAGGTTTTCACTCAAAATCTCACGATACATGGCCCCATTCATTCTTTCCTTTACACGGATCAGTCGTCCTGGTCCCTTTGCAGAAAAACAGCCCAAAAGCATGATGTTTCCACCCCATGCTTCACAGTAGGTATGGTGTTCTTTGGATGCAACTCAGCATTCTTTGTCCTCCAAACACGACGAGTTGAGTTTTTACCAAAAAGTTCTATTTTGGTTTCATCTGACCATATGACATTCTCCCAATCTTCTTCTGGATCATCCAAATGCTCTCTAGCACACTTCAGACGGGCCTGGACATGTAATGGCTTAAGCAGGGGGACATGTCTGGCACTGCAGGATTTGAGTCCCTGGCGGCGTAGTGTGTTACTGATGGTAGGCTTTGTTACTTTGGTCCCAGCTTCTCTGCAGGTCATTCACTAGGACCGTGTGGTTCTGGGATTTTTGCTCACTGTTCTTGTGATCATTTTGACCCCACGGGGTGAGATCTTGAGTGGAGCCCCAGATCGAGGGAGATTATCAGTGGTCTTGTATGTCTTCCATTTCCTAATAATTGCTCCCACAGTTGATTTCTTCAAACCAAGCTGCTTACCTATTGCAGATTCAGTCTTCCCAGCCTGGTGCAGGTCTACAATTTTGTTTCTGGTGTCCTTTGACAGAGCTTTGGTCTTGGCCATAGTGGAGTTTGGAGTATGACTGTTTGAGGTTGTGGACAGGTGTCTTTTATACTGATAACACGTTCAAACAGGTTCCATTAATACAGGCAACGAGAGGAGGACAGAGGAGCCTCTTAAATAAGAAGTTATAGGTCTGTGAGAGCCAGAAATCTTGCTTGTTTGTAGGTGATCAAATACTTATTTTCCACCATAATTTGCAAATAAATTCATCAAAAATCCTACAATGTGATTTTCTGGATTTTTTTGTCTCATTTTGTCTGTCATAGTTGAGGTGTACCTATGGTGAAAATTACAGGCCTCTCTCATCTTTTTAAGTGGGAGAACTTGCACAATTGCTGGCTGACGAAATACTTTTTTGCCCCACTGTACATATGAGATGAGTAAAGCAGTATGTAAACATTATTAAAGTGACTAGCGTTCCATTATTAAAGTGACCAGTGATTCCATGTCTATATATTTAGGGCAGCAGCCTCTAAGGTGCAGGGTTGAGTAACCGGGTGCTAGCTGTTGTAGCTCCCTTCAGTAACCACGAGCACAACCGTTCCTTGATTTTAACTGGCGGCTTTATTCTGTAGTTTTAGTCAGAATTATCACCTTCCGTGAGAACTATAAAGTAAATGAAAAATACAGTTAAGCACACTCTTACAACCTTATCTTACGAGTGACTTATTAGCTTGGTATAACTCTGAAGTGCTTACATACATAACAGTTTAACCGGCGTTATAACGGGTTCAGATTAAACACATGAATAAAGGAAAAAATACCTCATTGGCTGCTTATTACAGAAGGGAGGAAATCAAACTTCACACTTATTATTCCTGGCATGAATTTACACTTCATCCTAACATACACTCTTCAACCTTTATGAACTACACCCGATGACATGAAAACTTAGCTAACGCAGCGCAGGATTGCCTTCCCTCCAAAAGTGTGTTGCTACAATAAGGATCCCCGTTACAAAGGTATTAGCTACGTAGTTCCGCTTGTATTATCATTTCCCCCGCACAGCGGACACGTAAACAATTCAAACAAAAGACAACGACATAACCTGTAAGTCTAACTGTCAGTTACAGCCGTGTAGTGATGGCTATTTAAAGCTCTCGACCCGCTCCACTACAGCCCCGTCGATGTGAATGGGGGCGTGGCTCATCCGTTTCCTGTAGTCCACGATCAGCTCCTTTGTCTTGCTGACGTTGTGGTTGTTGTTCTGGCATCACACTGCCAGGTCTCTGACCTCCTCCCTATAGGCTGACACATCATCATCTGTGATCATCAAATCATCAAATCAAATTTATTCATATAGCCCTTCGTACATCAGCTGATATCTCAAAGTGCTGTACAGAAACCCAGCCTAAAACCCCAAACAGCAAGCAATGCAGGTGTAGAAGCACGGTGGCTAGGAAAAACTCCCTAGAAAGGCCAAAACCTAGGAAGAAACCTAGAGAGGAACCAGGCTATGAGGGGTGGCCAGTCCTCTTCTGGCTGTGCCGGGTGGAGATTATAACAGAACATGGCCAAGATGTTCAAATGTTCATAAATGACCAGCATGGTCAAATAATGTGTCGTTGGCAAACTTAATGATGGTGCTGTAGTCGTGCGTGGCCACACAGGGAGTACAGGAGGGGACAAAGCACGCAGCTCTGAGGGGGCCCTGTGTTGAGGGTCAGCGTGGCAAATGTCTTGCTACCTACCCTCCTCACCTGGGGGGCATCCTGTCAGGAAGTCCAGGATCCAGTTGCAGAGGGAGGGGTTCAATTCCAAGGTCCTTGGCTTAGTGATGAGCTTGGAGGGCAGTATGGTGTTGGACATTGTTGAATGGTGTTGAACGCTGAGCTGTAGTCAATGAACAGCGTTCACACGTAGGCGTTCCTTTTGTCCAAGTGTGAAAGGGCAATATGGAGTGGATCTACATGCGAACTGGAGTGGGTCCAGGGTGTCTGGGATGATGGTGTTTATGTGGGCCATGACCAGCCTTTCAAAGCATTTCAAGCCTAAAGAGTGCTACGGGGAGATAATAACTTAGGCAGGTTACCTTGGCGTTCTAGGGTACGGGGACTTTGGTGTGTCTGCTTGAAAACTTAAGTATTACAGACTGGGTCAGGGAGAGATGGAAAATGTCAGTGAAGACACTTGCCAGCTGGTCAGTGCATGCTCTGAGTACGTGTCCTGGTAATTCATCTGGCCCTGCGGCCTTGTGAATGTTAACCTGTTAACGGTCTTACTCACATCGGCTACGGAGAGCATGATCATACAGTTCTCCGGAACAGCTGAGGCTCTTACGCATGGTTCAGTGTTGCTTGCCTCGAAGTGAGCATAGAAGGCATTTAGCTTGTCTGGTAGGCTTGAGTCACTGGGCAGCTCACAGCTGGGCTTCCCTTTGTAGTCCGTAATAGTTTGCAAGCCCTGCCACATCCAACAAGCGTCAGAGCCGGTGTAGTAGCAGTCTATCTTAGTCCTGTTTGATGGTTCGTAGGAGGGCTTACTGGGACTTCTAATAGTGGTGTCCCACTCCTTGAAAGCGGCAGCTCTAGCCTTTAGCTTAGTGCGGATGTTGCCTGTAATGGCAACATGGCTTCAGGTTGGGATATGTACTGTACGTACAGTCACTGTCGCGACAACTTAGTCGATGCTCTTATTAATGAAGCCGCTGACTGATGTGGTAAGCTCCTCAATAATATTGGCTGAGTCCCGGAACTTAATCCAGTCTGTGCTGGCGAAACAGTCATGTAGCTTATATAAAGAGAGGATGCAAGAGAGCGAGAGAGTGAGCAAGACAAAGCGAGAGAAAGCGAGAGAGAAAATATATATTGTAGATGGGCCTGCAGGGTCCTTGAGGCACTTAACCCTTTGTGTACAGCCTGAGTCAGAGCAGTGTGACGGGGTCAATGAGGAGAGACAGCATCACACTGACATACAGGCCCATCTAATGTAGAGCACAGGGCCATCTAACATAGAGCACAGGGCCATCTAATGTAGGGCACAGGGCCATCTAATGTAGAGCACAGGGCCATCTAATGTAGAGCACAGGGCCATCTAATGTAGGGCACAGGGCCGTCTAATGTAGAGCACAGGGCCATCTAATGTAGAGCACAGGGCCATCTAATGTAGAGCACAGGGCCATCTAATGTAGAGCACAGGGCCATCTAATGTAGAGCACCGGGCCATTTAACACAGAGCACAGGGCCATCTAATGTAGAGCACAGGGCCATCTAATGTAGAGCACAGGGCCATCTAATGTAGAGCACAGGGCCATCTAAGTAGAGCACAGGGCCATCTAATGTAGAGCACAGGGCCGTCTAATGTAGAGCACAGGGCCATCTAATGTAGAGCACAGGGCCATCTAATGTAGAGCACAGGGCCATCTAATGTAGAGCACAGGGCCATCTAATGTAGAGCACATGGCCATCTAATGTAGAGCACAGGGCCATCTAATGTAGAGCACAGGGCCATCTAATGTAGGGCACAGGGCCATCTAATGTAGAGCACAGGGCCATCTAATGTAGAGCACAGGGCCATCTAATGTAGAGCACAGGGCCATCTAATGTAGAGCACAGAGCCATCTAATGTAGAGCACATGGCCATCTAATGTAGAGCAATGATTAAATAACAACACTGAGAGTGGAGGAAGAGGGGAAAGAAGGGGATAGAGGGGAAAGAGGAGAGGAAGAAGTGAACAAGGAGAGAAGGAGGGGAAATAGGAGAGGAAGAAGGGAACATGGAGAGGAAGAGGGGAAAGAGGGGAAAGAGGAGAGGAAGAGGGGAAAGAGGGGAACGAGGAGAGGAAGAGGAGAAAGAGGAGAGGAAGAAGGGAACAAGGAGAGAAAGAGGGGAAAGAGGAGAGGAAGAAGGGAACAAGGAGAGAAAGAGGGGAAAGGAGAGAGGAAGAGGGGAAAGAGGAGAGGAAGAAGGGAACATGTAGAGAAAGAGGGGAAAGAGGAGAGGAAGAGGGGAAAGAGGAGAGGAAGAAGGGAACATGGAGAGAAAGAGGAGAGGAAGAGGGGAAAGAGGGGAAAGAGGAGAGGAAGAGGGGAAAGAGGGGAACGAGGAGAGGAAGAGGAGAAAGAGGAGAGGAGGGTTATGGTTAAGATTGACAAAAGTAACAGTGTGAGTCACTCACTGCAAACACATAGGGCAGTCATCAC
Organism: Oncorhynchus nerka; assembly: GCF_034236695.1. Taxonomy (NCBI): domain Eukaryota; kingdom Metazoa; phylum Chordata; class Actinopteri; order Salmoniformes; family Salmonidae; genus Oncorhynchus; species Oncorhynchus nerka. The sequence goes on from NC_088403.1 coordinate 59,392,815, forward strand.
ACACACTAAACACACACACTAAGTCCCGTCGAATACAGTAATCAACACACACACACATGCATGTCACGTACCCCCCCACACACACACACACACACACCATGTCACACTATCCTCGACCCATATACTGTATGTCAAAACAATCAAAGTCCCTGGACGTACTATTATGTCCCAATAAATAACCCAACCCAAAAGAAAGTCACTCCACCCTTCAGAAAGCCTTTGATGTAGCCTCCCCCTAGGGATTTTGTTAGCTGAACAAACATTACAGGAACCGCTGCGACTCGGAGGATTAGCCTAATGTGTTTTGGCGTTGAGCAAAGTGATATGCTGCATTAATTGTCCCCTAAATTGAACACGGCGCTAGTTTATCTCCAAAATCTCCTGATCTGCCTCGCTCTCCGTCATATTAAATCAATCACTGATAAAATGAAAAAAAAAATAGCAACAAAAACATTTTTATAAACGCTAACCAAACATCTACTTAGGCTGTTTGGTGGCTGTTTCATCGGCAAGGTAATTTATTAGCTAATTAGCAATGATTTAAAGCATATGCTTCTGTAAACTGTGATTAGCATCTGTAAACGCTGATGAAATTCCCCCCTAAATTCTCAAAGACAGAGATTTGTTTTTTTGATCTCTTCGATATGAAACCAACATAAAACATATACAAAGTAGGTGGATGAAGTTTGTTGGAAGGTACTGCATAGGGAAACAACAGGTTGGAGTCAATTCCATTTCAATTCCAGTCAACTCAGAAATTAAACCAAATTTCAAGTCCAAATGTTCCTCATTGAAGAGCGTTGAAGAGAACTGCAATTGGAATCTCAGTGTTCTTCCTGAATTGACTGGAATTGAAATGGAATTGACTCTAACCCTGTAGGTGGGCCTCTAACTCTGGAAAACACCTCTCTGGCTACACTATAGTACAGAAACATCTGGCCTGGTTAGTGGGCCATTGTTACACTGCATTACCCATGTACCCTGAGGACATGATAAAACCTGTAGGGAACTCTTTAGGTCTACAGTATGGAGACGTGTTTAACTTCTCTTGAAGAACTACCCCCCAAACCCTCCGGCCTTTTAACTCAGCAACGTGATTTAATACAACCCCCCCCCCCCTTGCCATTATTAGAGGAAACAATGGACCTATCCTGCCTCCCCTCCTCCATCTCATCCTTCCATTTTATGAAAGAGGGAGGGGATGATCTTGATGGGTGATGTTGAAGTGCTTCCAGTAGATACAGTATACATTACAGAGAGGAAGTGGGAATCTCGCAAGTGGGAATAGTGATTAATTACCAATTGCAGCACGGTAACACATACACACCTACACACACACACACACACACACACACACACACACACACACACACACACACACACACACACACTTTGTTGGATTGTTCGGGACAAAATTGTCTTATGTGATATTGTGGTACACAAGGAGCAGGACATCGACAAGAAGAAAGACATGATTTTAATCATCCATTTAGGAAATGAATTAACAAATCATCCACGTAGGGTATTAACAAATCATCCATTTGGGAAATGAATGAACAAATCATCCATTTGGGAAATGAATTAACAAATCATCCATTTAGGAAATGAATTAACAAATCATCCACGTAGGGTATTAACAAATCATCCATTTGGGAAATTAATTAACAAATCATCCATTTGGGAAATTAATTAACAAATCATCCACGTAGGGTATTAACAAATCATCCATGTAGGGTATTAACAAATCATCCACGTAGGGTATTAACAAATCATCCATTTAGGAAATGAATGAACAAATCATCCATTTAGGAAATTAATTAACAAATCATCCATGTAGGAAATGAACCATAATGTTCAACTTAAAGGGGAAAGTGAATAACAACAGGCCATTTCCAAGTGTCAGTTCATACTGCAACCCTGAACATTAGCATAAACACCTTCAAATCCTTGAAAGAGAGACCTCCGCTTAGCTCAATGAGCCCTACAGCTTATGTCTGATGTCATTAAGGCATTATGACCATTTAGGATTGGGGCAATGAAGCGCCACATGAGGCAGCACGTTCCATTACATAGGGCCACATTACTACATTCTACCCAATGTCCTTCATAGGCAGCACGTTCCATTACATAGGGCCACATTACTACATTCTACCCAATGTCCTTCAGAGGCAGCACGTTCCATTATATAGGGCCACATTACTACATTCTACCCAATGTCCTTCATAGGCAGCACGTTCCATTACATAGAGCCACATTACTACATTCTACCCAATGTCCTTCAGAGGCAGCACGTTCCATTATATAGGGCCACATTACTACATTCTACCCAATGTCCTTCAGAGGCAGTACGTTCCATTACATAGGGCCACATTACTACATTCTACCCAATGTCCTTCAGAGGCAGCACACTCCATTATATAGGGCCACATTACTACATTCTACCCAATGTCCTTCAGAGGCAGCACGTTCCATTATATAGGGCCACATTACTACATTCTACCCAATGTCCTTCAGAGGCAGCACGTTCCATTACATAGGGCCACATTACTACATTCTACCCAATGTCCTTCAGAGGCAGCACGTTCCATTATATAGGGCCACATTACTACATTCTACCCAATGTCCTTCAGAGGCAGCACGTTCCATTATATAGGGCCACATTACTACATTCTACCCAATGTCCTTCAGAGGCAGCACGTTCCATTACATAGGGCCACATTACTACATTCTACCCAATGTCCTTCAGAGGCAGCACGTTCCATTATATAGGGCCACATTACTACATTCTACCCAATGTCCTTCATAGGCAGCACGTTCCATTATATAGGGCCACATTACTACATTCTACCCAATGTCCTTCAGAGGCAGCACGTTCCATTATATAGGGCCACATTATATAGGGCCACATTACTACATTCTACCCAATGTCCTTCAGAGGCAGCACACTCCATTATATAGGGCCACATTATATAGGGCCACATTACCGTGGTGGTCGCTGTTGTTTAAGATGATGTTTTTTTTCTATTACAGCATATTGGATAACTGTCATTCATATTCCATTTGTTCAGCTCAATGCTTTGCGTGATGTATTGTTGTTTCTACCTTCTTGCCCTTGGCGCTGTTGTCTGTGCCCAATAATGCTTGTGCCATGTTTCGTGCTGCTACCATCTTGTGTTGCTACCATGTTGTTGCCATGTTGTGTTGCTACCATGTTGTTGTCATGTTGTGTTGCTACCATGTTGTTGTCATGTTGTGTTCCTACCATGCTGTGTTGTCATGTGTTGCTGCCATGATGTTGTCATGTGTTGCTGCCATGTTGTTGTCATGTGTTGCTACCATGTTGTTGCCATGTGTTGCTACCATGTTGTTGTCATGTGTTGCTACCATGTTGTTGTCATGTGTTGCTACCATGTTGTTGTCATGTGTTGCTACCATGTTGTTGTCATGTGTTGCTACCATGTTGTTGCCATGTTGTGTTGCTACCATGCTGTTGTCATGTTGTGTTGCTACCATGTTGTTGTCATGTGTTGCTACCATGTTGTTGTCATGTTTTGCTGCTACCATGTTGTTGTCATGTGTTGCTACCATGTTGTTGTCATGTTGTGTTGCTACCATGTTGTTGCCATGTTGTGTTGCTACCATGTTGTTGTCATGTTGTGTTGCTACCATGTTGTTGCCATGTTATGTTGCTACCATGTTGTTGCCATGTTGTGTTGCTACCATGTTGTTGCCATGTTGTGTTGCTACCATGTTGTTGTCATGTTGTGTTGCTACCATGTTGTTGCCATGTTGTGTTGCTACCATGTTGTTGACATGTTGTGTTGCTACCATGTTGTTGACATGTTGTGTTGCTACCATGTTGTTGACATGTTGTGTTGCTACCATGTTGTTGTCATGTTGTGTTGCTACCATGTTGTTGCCATGTTGTGTTGCTACCATGTTGTTGACATGTTGTGTTGCTACCATGTTGTTGACATGTTGTGTTGCTACCATGTTGTTGCCATGTTGTGTTGGTACCATGTTGTTGTCATGTTGTGTTGCTACCATGCTGTGTTGTCGTGTGTTGCTGCCCTGCTATGTTGTTGTCTTTAGGTCTCTCTTTATGTAGTGTTGTGTTGTCTCTCTTGTCGTGATGTGTGTTATGTAATATATTATCTATTTTTTTATCCTCCGTCCCCGCATGAGGCCTTTTGCCGATTGGTAGGCAGTCATTGTAAATAAGAATTTGTTCTTAACCGACTTGCCTAGTTAAATAAAGGTTCAATAAATACAAATCTCTGTAACGTCAATAGGTTTAGGCTACTACATGATACTCAACATGTGCAGTGGAAGCCCCGCAAACCAGTGTTTTAATCAATTATTTGGTGACGTGAATATACAGTACTTAGTATAGTTTTATCTGAGAAGGATAACTTTTTGAAAGTTTCACTATTTACATTTTTTTCTGAAATTCACTGAGGAGAATGGTCATCCCCTGCCGCTTCACTACATTCTACCTAATGTCCTTCAGACGCATCATAGGGCCACATCACTATATTCTACATATTGTCCTTCAGAGCAACAGGACCTGAGGAACCCAATAGCCTTCATGTGTCTGTTGAATAATATTGTAAATGAGGGGGTGGGGGTTATGTATTGGATGACGTGATTCCCCCCTACCCGTCTCCTCCTCCCTCTCCTCCACTCACAATGTACAATAAAGTGCTTTGAGCAATTGGAAAAGAGCTACATAGGTCTAATTCATTACGATTATATCCATAAAGCCATAGTATTCATCATACCACTAGATATATACTGTAGGTCCAATTCATTACTGTTATTACCAAAGGTGAAGAAAGGCTTTCATATTCAGAAGGAACCTCCTACAGTGACAGATTGGGGTTGTGTAAGAGGCCAGTCACAGAGCCATACAGGCGATGTGAGCCCATAAAGAGAGAGCATCATTCTCCTGATGAGAGAATTTATCACTGTAGGTGTCCTGTGTAGATAACAACCAATTGGGGATGAGACACACAGCGTATGAATCAACTAGATGACGCTGCTACCCCTCTCTCTACATCTCTCACTTCTCGCTTTCCCTTGCCATCTCCATCTACTTCTCTCTCTCTCTCTCTCTCGCTCTGTCACTTGCTCCCACGCGCATACACACACACACACACACACACACACACACACACACACACAACCTCTTTCAGTGAGATGGGTTATTATTATGACTGGTTTCTGTTTAGCTTTGGCTGTTCTGACGTCTCATTGTTTGGGTTTGGTTGTGAGATAGGGAGATGAGATGACAGGGGATAATTCCCTGAAGAGGAGGAGTAATGAGGTGAAAGGGGGATAATTCTCTGAAGAGGACTGATGAGATAACAGGGGGATAAATCCCTAAAGAGGAGTGCTGAGATAACAGGAGGATTAAATCCCTGAAGAGGAGGAGTGACGAGGTGACAGGGGGATAAATCCCTGAAGAGGAGGGATGAGATAACAGGGGGATAAATCCCTGAAGAGGAGGGATGAGATAACAGGGGGATAAATCCCTGAAGAGGAGGAGTGATGAGATAACGGTGATAAATCCCCGAAAAGGAGGAGTGATGAGATAACGGTGATAAATCCCTGAAGAGGAGGAGTGATGAGGTGACAGGGGGATAAATCACTGAAGAGGAGGAGTGATGAGATAACGGTGATAAATCCCTGAAGAGGAGGAGTCATGGGGTGACAGGGGGATACATCTCTGAAGAGGAGTGATGAGGTGAAAGGAGGATAAATCCCTGAAGAGGAGGAGTGATGGGGTGACAGGGGGATAAATCTCTGAAGAGGAGTGATGAGGTGAAAGGAGGATAAATCCCTGAAGAGGAGGAGTGATGAGATGACAGGGGGATAAATCCCTGAAGAGGACGAGTGATGAGATGACAGGGGGAGGAGTGTGTCAAATGAGAAACAGAGCAGGCGTCAGGCAGAGGTGGCATAATTATTTGTTTTTGAATACTGTTTTGATCGTTGTTCAGAACCCACTGCCCTCAAGTCGTCTTGAAGTCTTCAATTTCACCACCCCCACCCCCACCCTGTCTGTTGAGCTTGTGCATGCCCAGTTGTGCCTTTTTTTCCCAGTCTGCCCTGTACCGAGATTGTGTGCGCTGGTATCAAGCATGGCTTGAGAGATGCGGTCACCGGTTGACTGTGTGTATCTAGCTACCTAGTTTAATATCAACAGTACTGCCACAGCAGCATGACATTTTATTTGTATCACTTGATAACACATGATGTAGCTTACATCGTAATATTCGGTCTTGTAACGGCTTTCTACTGGTGAAGGAGAGTCGGACCAAAACGCAGCGTGTATATTACGATCCATGTTTTAATAAACAAACGTAACACGAATCTAAACAACACTACAAACAATAAATGAAACGAAAACCGAAAACAGCCTATACATGTGTCATCTAACACGGACATCAAGACACTCAGGACAATCACCCACAATACAACCAAAGAATATGGCTGCCTAAATATGGTTCCCAATCAGAGACAACGGTAAACACCTGCCTCTGATTGAGAACCACTTCAGACAGCCATAGACTCTCCCAGAACACCCCACTAAGCTACAATCCCACTAAGCTACACACCACATACAAAAACCCATGTCACACCCTGGCCTGACCAAAACATAAAGAAAAACACAAAATACTTCGACCAGGGCGTGACAGGTCTGGTTAGCCTACACGCAGCAGAGCTTCATAATTGATTTCCTTATAGAATCATAGCTACGGCAAGGGTTCTGGAGGTGCTGGAGCACCCCCTGATGAATTCAAATATACTTACCAAAGTACTGGAATTACTGATGTCTGTTTAGAAAGAAAGGAAATGATTCAGAATACCCTCCCACTGGGGACAGACGTCAGTTCATCATCTAGTTGTTACATTTGGTTGAGTTGTCAACTATTGTGAAATGTATTTCATTCAAATGTATGTATCTTGTATTTTAAAATGCAGAAATACATCTGCAACTTGCCGGCAAACAGCAAACAACATTCTCAGTAACGGTTAAAGAAGAGCTTTACTGGCTATGACTGTGATATGTTGTTGTTAATCTACCTTAGTTGAATGCACTGACTGTAAGTCACTCTGGGTGTTCAGTGCCTTCAGAAACTATTCATACCCCTTGACTTAATATAATTGTCGTTTAGTCATTTTTTATTTTGAAAATACAAAATTACAACTCTCGAAAGTACAGTATCTTGTAAGAAAATACAATGGAGTGTAGTTCAGCCCAGTGTAGTTCAGCCCAGTGTAAAACAAATGACAAAATATATGTAGCAGAAACACTGCCCAATAACAAGGCATAGCCTACCTAGAGTTGGGGACATGCCACAATTCTGTCAGTGAAGAGCATGCAGACAAAACAGGCCTTTAACAATATTTTAAATACAATCAAATCAAATCAAATAGAGTGAAAACACAGGTTGGAAAGCAAATGGCTCCTGCTGAAAAGAGAAGAGTAATATGTGTGTTGTAGGCTACCAAAATATTTTATTATCCTCCAAATAGGCTTATTGAGCGAACATTGTTTAAGTTAAACAAGAGAGGGGTAGGCTTTTGGCACGAGTGAATCGGCCATGATGGCATGTGAGCTGCACATCAGTGGGTGAGTCAGTGAAACTGGAAACCTTTTTTAGGGCTATAATTTCCTCCTCATATGGTCTCCAAACACCTGGCCTAGGCAATTGATGGATTCAAGTTAAGGTTGTTTTTAGATTGTTAATTTGTCAGTGTCAAAGTAGCCTGTCATTTTGTTCAGTTGTGTGGTATTGAAAAAGATTCTGCCAAAGTCTCCAGTCATGTAAAATGAAGTAGAATTGAATTAAATGCATTTATAAAATGGCCCTTTTTTAAAACTGGACCATAGGCTGCTACAAATTGTCCCCATGTGTGCAACTTCTGTAAGTGCCTCTCCTCTACTGCTGTCTGCCATTACGCAAATGTGATGATGTACATGCACTGCTTTAGTATAAAGGTAAACATTCTCATGTGCTCCTGTACCTCAGAGCTCCACAGTTCACCTCCCTCTTGCGCTCACTTTTTGTTCCAGCACCTCCCGATTTAGAAATGAATCACTGAACACAGGTAGACTCTAACTATCTATCGGGTATGAAAGTAAGACCCAGATGCAGACAACGTCAAATTAACAACAGGGGCAGGCAATAGACAGGTCAAAGCAGGCAGGGGTCAGTAAACCAGAGGTGGGGCAAAGGTACAGGTCGGTAGGCAGGCTCATGTGCGGGAGCAGGCAGAGTGGCCAGGCAGGCGGGCTCAGGGTCAGGAGCAGGGAGAGTGGCCAGGCAGGCGGGCTCAGTGTCAGGACAGGCAAGGCAAGGGTCAAAACCAGGAGGATGAGAAAAGAGAGACTGGGAAAAACAGGAGCTGAGAACAAATACTGACTTGACAAACAAGACGAACTGGCAACGGACAAACAGAAAACACAGGTATAACACAGGGGATAATGAGGAAGATGGGCAACACCTGGAGGGGGGTGGAGACAAGCACAAAGACAGGTGAAACAGATCAGGGTGTGACACTAACCACCATATACTAAACTATCCACACAAGCCACTACTAGCCAGCCATATTTAATGCATTAGAAGATTATGAATATTAGGCTATATTATGACGTTATTATTTAAGAGCATTTAAGATACATCACAATCAGTAAAAAAACATTATCGAACTAGCTAACTAGCAGATTTACATCAATGTCAACGATCAGCTGATAGTCTACCCGCTCTTCCCCATGTCAATCACATCTTTAGGAGGCACTGTAACTGGCTGGCTAGTAGTGGCTTGTGTGGATAACAATAACCATTTGTGATGAGTGAGTGTGTTGTTGCAGAAACAAATAGGCTTTATGCATATTGTTTTGTTTACAAATGTAGTTAGTTAGGTAGGTAGGTAGGTAGTTAGTTAGTTAGGTAGGTAGGTAGGTAGGTAGGTAGGTAGGTAGTTAGGTAGGTAGGTAGGTAGGTAGGTAGGTGGGTAGGTAGGTAGGTAGGTAGGTAGTTAGTTAGTTAGTTAGTTAGTTAGGTAGGTAGGTAGTTAGTTAGGTAGGTAGGTAGGTAGTTAGTATGTTATGCATTTGGAGTTATGATTATTTTTTAAAGGGGGGTTCAAGTCTGGTTTTATCTCTCTGTTTTCAATTAGACAGTAAGAATGGCTCAGGCTTTTATGTTCTCAGACCAGATAGTAGACTGAGCTACGCAGACAGAGAATAGACGACAACTAAAAATAGCAGAAAGTATTCATACCCCTTGAATCCTTCCAAATGTTGTTGTGTTACACAGCGTGAATTCAAAATGGATTAGTTAAGTTTTTTTTCACCCATCTACACACAATACCCAATAATGACAAAGATTAGAAATGTTTACAAACATATTGAAAATGAAATACAGAAATGTCAAATTTACAAAAGTATTGAACCCCCTGGGTAAATACATGTTGGAATCACCATTGGCAGAGATTACAGCTGTGAGTCTTTCTGGTTAAGTCTCTAAGAGCTTTGCTAACCTGGATTGTACAATATTTGCATATTATTCTTACAAAACATTATTCAAGCTCTGTCAAATTGGTTGTTGATCATTGCTAGACAGCCATGTTCAAGTCTTGCCATAGATTTTCAAGGTGATTTAAGTTAAAACTGTAACTAGGCCACTCAGGAACATTCAATGCAATCTTGGTAAGCAACTCCAGTGTAGATTTGGACTTGTGTTTAAGGTTATTAATTTGCTGAAAAGTGAATTTACCTCCCAGTGTCTGTTTGAAAGCAGACTGAACCAAGTTTTCCTCTAGATTTTTTCCTCTATTCCTTTTCTTTTTATCCTGAAAAACTCCCTAGTCATTGCCGATGACAAGCATACCCATAACATGATGCAGCCACCTCCATGCTTGAAAATATGATACTCTAGTGGTACTCGGTGATGTGTTTTTGCCCCAAACATAACGCTTTGTATTTAGGACATAAAGTAAATTTCTTTTACTTTAGTGCCTTGTTGTAAACAGGATGCATGTTTTGGAATATTTGTATTCTGTACTGGCTTCCTTCTTTTCACTCTGTCATTTAGGTTAGTATTGTGGAGCAACTACAATATAATTGATCCAGCCTCAGTTTTCTCCCATCACAGCCATTAGTCACAGCCATTAACTCTAACTGTTTTAAAGTCACAATTGGCATCATGGTGAAATCCCTGAGCAGTTTGCTTCCTCTCAGGCAATTGAGTTAGGAAGGATGCCTGTATCTTTGTAATGACTGGGTGTATTGATACACCATCCAAAGCGTAATTAATAACTTCACCAGGCTCAAACAGATATTCAATATCTGCATTATTTTTATATACCCATCTACCAATAAGTACAGTTGAAGTCGGAAGTTTACATACACTTAGGTTGGAGTCATTAAAACTCGCTTTTCAACCACACATTTCTTGTTAACAAACTATAGTTTTGGCAAGTTGGTTAGGACATCTACTTTGTGCATGACACAAGTAATTTTTCAAACAACTGTTTACAGACAGATTATTTCACTTATAATTCCCCATATCACAATTCCAGTGGTTCAGAAGTTTACATATACTAAGTTGACTGTGCCTTTAAACAGCTTGGAAAATTCCAGAAAATGATGTCATGGCTTTAGAAGCTTCTGATAGGCTAATTGACATCATTTGAGTCAATTGGAAGTGTACCTGTGGATGTATTTCAAGGCCTACCTTCACACTCAGTGCCTCTTTGCATGACATCATGGGAAAATCAAAAGAAATCAGCCAAGACCTCAGAAAAAAAATATAGACCTCCACAAGTCTGGTTCATCCTTGGGAGCAATTTTCAAACACCTGAAGGTACCATTGTCATCTGTACAAACAATAGTATGCAAGTATAAACACCATGGGACTACGCAGCCGTCATACCGCTCAGGAAGGAGACGCGTTCTGTCTCCTAGAGATGAGCGTACTTTGGTGTGAAAAGTGCAAATCAATCCCAGAACAACAGCAAAGGATATTGTGAAGATGCTGGAGGAAACAGGTACAAAACTATCTATATCCACAGGAAAACAAGTCCTATATCGACATAACCCAAAAGGATTCTCAGCAAGGAAGAAGCCATTGCTCCAAAACCGCCATAAAAAAGCCAGACTATGGTTTGCAACTGCACATGGGGACAAAGATCGTACTTTTTGGAGAAATGTCCTCTGGTCTGATGAAACAAAAATAGAACAGTTTGGCCATAATGACCATCGTTATGTTTGGAGGAAAAAGGGGGAGGTTTGCAAGCCGAAGAACACCATCCCAACCGTGAAGCACGGGGGTGGCAGCATCATGTTGTGGGGGTGCTTTGCTGCAGGAGGGTCTGGTGCACTTCACAAAATAGATGGCTTCATGAGGTGTGAAAATTTGGTGGATATATTGAAGCAACATCTCAAGACATCAGTCAGGAAGTTAAAGCTTGGTCGCAAATGGGTTTTCCAAATGGACAATGACCCCAAGCATACTTCCATAAATGGCTTAAGGACAACTAAGTCAAGGTATTGGAGTGGCCTTCACAAAGCCCTGACCTCAATCCTATAGAAAATGTGTGGGCAGAACTGAAAAAGCGTGTGTGAGCAAAGAGGCCTACAAACCTGACTCAGTTACACCAGCTCTGTCATGAGGAATGGGCCAAAATTCACCCAACTTATTATGGGACGCTTGTGGAAGTCTACCCGAAACGTTTGACCCAAGTTAAACAATTTAGAGGCAATCCTACCAAATACTAATTGAGTGTATGTAAACTTCTGACCCACTGTGAATGTGTGGGAATGAAAGAAATAAAAGCTGAAATAAATCATTCTCTCTAATATTATTCTGACATTTCACATTCTTTAAAATAAGGTGGTGATCCTAACTGACCTAAAACAGGGAATTTATACTAGGACTTAATGTCAGGAATTGTGAAAAACTGAGTTTGAATGTACGTGGCTAAGGTGTATGTAAACTTCCGACTTCAACTGTACCCTTTTTTGAGAGGCATTGGAAAACCTTCCTGTGCTTTGTTGTCATGACTTCCGCCGAAGTCGGTCCCTCTCCTTGTTTGGGCGGCGTTCGGCGGTCGACGTCACCGGCCTCCTAGCCATCGCCGATCCACTTTTTATTTTCCATTTGTTTTGTCTTTGTCTTACACACCTGGTTTCAATTCCCCAGTTCATTATTTTACCCTCTGTTCCCCCATGTTTGTTTACATTTACATTACATTTAAGTCATTTAGCAGACGCTCTTATCCAGAGCGACTTACAAATTGGTGCATTCACCTTATGACCTCCAGTGGAACAGTAGTGCATCTAAATCTTTTCAGGGGGAGGGGGGGTGAGAGGGATTACTTTATCCTATCCTAGGTATTCCTTAAAGAGGTGGGGTTTCAGGTGTCTCCGGAAGGTGGTGATTGACTCCGCTGTCCTGGCGTCGTGAGGGAGTTCGTTCCACCATTGGGGGCCAGAGCAGCGAACAGTTTTGACTGGGCTGAGCGGGAACTGTACTTCCTCAGTGGTAGGGAGGCGAGCAGGCCAGAGGTGGATGAACGCAGTGCCCTTGTTTGGGTGTAGGGCCTGATCAGAGCCTGGAGGTACTGAGGTGCCGTTCCCCTCACAGCTCCGTAGGCAAGCACCATGGTCTTGTAGCGGATGCGAGCTTCAACTGGAAGCCAGTGGAGGGAGCGGAGGAGCGGGGTGACGTGAGAGAACTTGGGAAGGTTGAACACCAGACGGGCTGCGGCGTTCTGGATGAGTTGTAGGGGTTTAATGGCACAGGCAGGGAGCCCAGCCAACAGCGAGTTGCAGTAATCCAGACGGGAGATGACAAGTGCCTGGATTAGGACCTGCGCCGCTTCCTGTGTGAGGCAGGGTCGTACTCTGCGGATGTTGTAGAGCATGAACCTACAGGAACGGGCCACCGCCTTGATGTTAGTTGAGAACGAATGTTTGTGAGTAATTGTTTGTATGTAATACGGTCCGTTATATGTAATACGGTCCGTTATATGGGTTCGCTTTATTGTATTAGTCTATTTTGAGTAAATTACATTTATTTACTCATATCTGCTGTCCTGCGCCTGACTCCTCTACACAAGCTACACACAGACCACATTACATTTGTGTTTGAATCTGTGTTTGAAATTCACTGCTCGACTGATGAACCTTACAAATATGTATGGGCTACAGAGATTAGCTAGTCATTAAAAAATCATGTTAAACACTATTATTGCACACCGAGTGAGTTCTGCAACGTTTTATGTGACTTGCTAAGCAAATGTTTACCCCTGAACTTATTTAAGCTTGCCATAACAAAGGGGTTGAATACTTATTGACTCAAGACATATCAGCTTTTAATTTTTAATTCATAAAAATGTCTAAAAACATAAACCAACTGACAAAATCTAAATTTATCCATTTTAAATCCAGGCTGTATCGCCACAAATGTGGAAAAAATCAAGGGGTGTCAATACTTTCTGAAGGCACTCTACTTATTCATCTGAATGGACAGATTTCCATTCATTGTTTACGGTACTGGACGGTACTCTACTCATTCATCTGAATGGACAGATTTCCATTCATTGTTTACGGTACTGGACGGTACTGTATTCACAGAAAAATGCCGCCACGGCCGGGCTGACTGATCAAAACTAAGAGGATTGTGTGCCACATAGGGGCAGATTAAGCAACATTTGGCCCCGGTGTAATTCTCACCAGATGGGTTCACCCAGGGTTCACTGCCAGCTGTCACCCTCCCTCTGTCTCCCTCCATCTCTATTTCCCCATCCCAAGCCTCCCTCTGTCTCACTACGTCTCTCTCCCAGCTTCCCTCTGTCTCCCTCCATCTCTATTTCCCCATCCCCAGCCTCCCTCTGTCTCCCTCCATCTCTATTTCCCCATCCCCAGCCTCCCTCTGTCTCACTATGTCTCTCTCCCAGCCTCCCTCTGTCTCCCTCCATCTCTATTTCCCCATCCCCAGCCTCCCTCTGTCTCACTACGTCTCTCTCCCAGCCTCCCTCTGTCTCCCTCCATCTCTATTTCCCCATCCCCAGCCTCTCTCTGTCTCACTACGTCTCTCTCCCAGCCTCCATCTTTCTCCTTCCATCTCTATTTCCCCATCCCCAGCCTCCCTCTGTCTCACTATGTCTCTCTCCCAGCCTCCCTCTGTCTCCCTCCATCTCTATTTCCCCATCCCCAGCCTCTCTCTGTCTCACTACGTCTCTCTCCCAGCCTCCCTCTTTCTCCTTCCATCTCTATTTCCCCATCCCCAGCCTCCCTCTGTCTCCCTCCATCTCTATTTCCCCATCCCCAGCCTCCCTCTGTCTCCCTCCATCTCTATTTCCCCATCCCCAGCCTCCCTCTGTCTCCCTCCATCTCTATTTCCCCATCCCCAGCCTCCCTCTGTCTCCCTCCATCTCTATTTCCCCATCCCCAGCCTCCCTTTGTCTCACTACGTCTCTCCTCCCTCTCTCCCTCCCTCCCCCTCCCTCCCTCCCTCCCTCTCTCTCCCCATCCCCAGTGTAACAAGGCATGCACTGTGCTGAAATATTAAACAAAACACGTCAGCCAATTGCCCTTATAAAAACCCTGGAACATAGAGCCTTGTACCTTTATCCCTCTCTTCTCTCCCTCTTCCTCTCTTTCCCTCCCTCTCTTTCTTCCTCCCTCTCTCTCTCTCTCTCTCCCCCTCCCTCTTCCTCCCTCTCTCTCTCTCTCCCCCTCCCTCTCTTTCTTCCTCTCCTCTCTCTCCCTCTATCGCTCCCTCTCTCCCTCTCCTCTCTTTCTATCCCTCTCTCCCTCTCCTCTCTTTCCCTCCCTCTTCCTCTCCTTTCCCTCCCTCTCTATCTCACTTTCTTCCCCCCCCAATCTCTCTCTCTCTCTCCCTCTCCCTCTCCTCTGCTTTCCCCCTCTCCTCTCCCACTCCCTCTCTCCCTACCTCTTCCTCTCTCTCTCCCTCTTTATTTTTCTCTCCCTACCTCTTCCTCTCTCCCTACCTCTCCCTCTCCTCTCTCCCTCCCTCTTCTCTCTCCCTCCCTCCCTCTCTCCCTACCTCTTCCCCTCTCTCCCTCTTTATTTTTCTCTCCCTCCCTCTTCCTCGCTCTCTCGTTCAACACTTTCAGTATCTATCACACACTGGTATCAAACACTTTTTCCGCGATAAGATGAAAGAAAGTGTCATTTTGTTTTGTGTTCCCAGTTGTCGATGTACTTGTATGTTTGAAACCCCAAAAATGTCAACTTGTCAAATGCTGCATTCAACTTTTGATTGTATTGCTGCTACATTATGAAATGACCTAGACCTGCATTCAACTTTCTACTGACAAACCAAGGTGTTTAACCCTGCCAATACAGATATGTATGGCTACAGAGATGAGGTAGTCATTAAAACAATTATGTTATACACTATTATTGAAAATAAAAGAGAGCCGCACACTCTAGGAGCTCAGATGCACAAATGTCATTACCAACGTTCCGACAGCCAAGCTGTCTTCATCAGGGTATGAACACTTTTATTGCACACAGAGTGAGTCCATGCAACTTATTATGTAACTTGTTAGCACATGTTTACTTCTGAACTTAGTTAGGCCATAACAAAGGGGTTGAATCCTTATTGATGACAGCGGTATAAACATAAGACGATTCTGTTGAGGAGTTGAAGACCAATGAGAAGGTACAGTACAGGCTGAACCACTTCACCCCTTTGCCATGGTAACAGAGGCTATTCTCAAAAAGATTCCGTTGAGGAGTTGAAGACCAATGAGAAGGTACAGTACAGGCTGAACCACTTCACCCCTTTGCCATGGTAACAGAGGCTCTTCTCAAAAAGATTCCGTTGAGGAGTTGAAGACCAATGAGAAGGTACAGTACAGGCTGAACCACTTCACCCCTTTGCCATGGTAACAGAGGCTCTTCTCAAAAAGATTCCGTTGAGGAGTTGAAGACCAATGAGAAGGTACAGTACAGGCTGAACCACTTCACCCCTTTGCCATGGTGACAGAGGCTCTTCTCAAAAAGTGTGAGAACCACATTAGACCCCATCACAACAGGCGGCGGGGGAGCCAAGGGCCTGCATAATGTCTGTAGACAACAAACAAGCCATTACTCTGTGACCTGTCAGGAATAGGCGCCTATAAATTGCTCTCATATGAGGTATGTTCAAGCGGCGCCAACCGATTTGAACTGTCAACTCCAACTCGTAAACTGGCGCTAACCTATAATGTGTGTGTGTGTGTGTGTGTGTGTGTGTGTGTGTGTGTGTGTGTGTGTGTGTGTGCGTGCGTGCGTGTGTGTGTCACCATTGCGATTCAGGGGGTAAAACACTTTTACAGGAGTAAGAGGTGACACTTTGAAGGGTGGAAATGGGGACCAGATTGACGGAGAAAGAGCGAGAGAGAGAAAAAGAGGGAGGGGGGAGAAGAGAGAGACAGAAGTCTTAAAAAAAAAAAAAAAACGTGAATAAAACATCTGGTCTTCGGACAAGTGTGACGTTTCCCATACATTTTTCACGTGTGAACAAATCGCGTGAAAAAAATCTCACATGAGGAAAAACACGTGAAATTTCACATGACTCAGACACATGTTTCCTCAACATTTAAAACGTCATATTATACATTGTAAAGTTAAAGGTAAACTTTACATTGCTCGTGTGCTTTTGAAGCTGGCTGGATTAATACCCAGGTTTTCCACAGGAGAAGGCCTCATCTTAACCATTGGACCAAGAGTACCAACACTAACTTTGAAGTTGCAGGCGGGGCTATCTCATCACGTCACCATGAGAAACAGTGACTGACTCACGTCCACTACATGTGCATTTTTATATTTTGATGTCAACTAGGGCTGTCAAAACGATAAAAACATTCATCGAGTTTGTCACAAGAGTTGCCGTGATTCACGATTAATCACAAATTCATAATATTCTCAAATTGAGCTGTCATTTATGTTTTCAGTGCATTTCAAAAACAACGCGATAAAAAAATATTGCGTACTAAAATGACAAAACGTTAACTTGAGTTAACTGATGAACTCTTACAGCGCACATTTTAACACGTTAAACAGGGGAAATAAGGAGAAATAAACAAGTGTTATTTTATTATCCTCAGGTGTGGCAAGTTAATGGCATTACAGAATTTGCTACTGCAACATGTTAACACGACCTTTTCAAATGTGAGGAGAATAAAACTACTTCACCACATTAGAAAGGAAAAACGTGTGCCTCTTCCTTTGCTACGAGGATTGTGAAAAAAAGAAGACAAACTAAGAAGGAAGCAGAAGAAGAAAATGCGTTTTTTCATTACTACACTAGAAATCGTTAAGACTTCTATCTAATATGTTGGGATTTGAGAGGCATTTCTTTTAGTTTCCAATCGTACATTTCATAGATCATCATTTCCATTTACTAGGAAGTCTGCAAAGGAGGAAATTAGAACTGTGATAAGCGTTTGACAGTTTCCAAAACCCCCACAAATATCAATTTCCAAAGAGACACCTTTGAAATCTTTCCATAGAAAATGAAAGAACAAATCTCTTTTTCTTATGGCGAATATATCTTTTAATACGTGTGTTGACAAAAGCTGCACTTAGAACAAAAGGGTTCCACCAAAACGGTTCTTCGGCTGTCGCCATAGTAGAACCCTATTTGGTTCCAGGTAGAACCCTTTTTGGTTCCAGGTAGAACCCTTTTAGGTTCCAGGTAGAACCCTTTTAGGTTCCAGGTAGATCCCTCTGTGCAAAAGTTTCTTCATGGAACTCAAAAAGGGTTCTAACCTGTAACCAAAAAAGGGTTTTTCAAACGGTTCTCCTATGAGGACAACTGAAGGACACGTTTTTTCTAAGAGTGTGTAAAAAGCCGTTCAGTGACGATCCCAAACTCAGCACCTCTCGACATGCAACATAACCACCGCTGCTTTGATCACACACTGGGATGGATCGTTATGGCAACAATGGTTGTGGGAGTAATCGCTGTCTCAGCTAAAACTCGGGGCTGTATACTATAAGCAAGGTGGGGTCAAAGTGAAGTAACTCTACACCGTTTACAAAAACAGATTTAAGTTCATACTGTAATTTGATTGAACAAATGTGAATCTCGTAGGAAGTTGATTTGGACAGCTTTGTGGTGAATTGGTTACTATAGCAACCTGGTCAGGTTGAGCCCATGGTGAAGCCTGCTGTGAGAAAAAGAGGATGATGACATCAAGTGTAATGGTTAGGGCAGCATGGTTGGCATTATGGTGATATTTTGTTTCATATTCAGTACGGAGGGAAAATTTGCCCATTTCTTTTAAAAGTTTCAACATTTGTCCATTTGTTTTCCAGGCATAAACATTGAATATAAAAACATTATAATATACATATCTAATCAAGGCTGTAGTTAGACCTTACAGATCATTGTCTTGCGCTAAACAAAACAACATCAGCACGAATTCATCGTGTTGCTAATGCTTTCAGTGAACCCTAGAAACACAACCTAATGAAGACATGTTGATTTAACGAGCCGTGGCTTGATCCCAGAATTAGCTGACCTGTTTCTACAGCTGATTAATAGACCTGTGTGTGTGTGTGTGTGTGTGTGTGTGTGTGTGTGTGTGTGTGTGTGTGTGTGTGTGTGTGTGTGTGTGTGTGTGTGTGTGTGTGTGTGCGCGTGTGTGTGTGTGTGTGTGTGTGTGTGTGTGTGTGTGTGTGTGTGTGTGTGTGTGTGTGTGTGTGTGTGTGTGTGTGTGTGACCTGTCTCTGTATCTGATTAATAGGAGTGCGTAGTCGTACTGTGCCTAATAGCCGATAACTCAGCCCAGACTTGTTCTATTCTTATGATTGGTTTAATCCAATAATTTAATATAATTGTCTATGCTTGGGCTTGTCTTTCTCTAGGCATCCATCAAGAGTAGATGATGATGAGTACAGCCTAGTGCTTCACAGTACAGATGTAGGATCTTAATTTGATCACTGCACAGCAGGAAATGCAAACTTTTGGTGTATTCGAGGTTTAAAAAGGCTTCTAAAGTTTGTAATTTCCACTCGAATATGTCAGACTTGATTTGCCCTTACAATTTTTTTAAAATTAATTATAATACACATAATAATTCACATGTCCTGTTGCCGCAGGATTATTTTCCTTCTGTAGCAAACTGGGTCAAATTAATATCCTACATCTGTAACTACAGTAGTTAAGATCTGAACATCCAATGTTCTATTATGCTACAACCAGGGTCATCCTGGTCAGGTCATGAAAAACAACTTTTCTGCACTTTGTCTAGCTCTCCACTACACCACTGAATATAGTCTCCACTACACCACTGAATATAGTCTCCACTACACCACTGAGTATAGTCTCCACTACACCACTGTCCCTGAGTATAGCCTCCAATACACCACTGAGTATAACCTCCACTACACCACTGAGTATAACCTCTACTACACCACTGGCCCTGAGTATAGCCTCCAATACACCACTGGCCCTGAGTATAACCTCTACTACACCACTGGCCCTGAGTATAGCCTCCAATACACCACTGGCCCTGAGTATAGCCTCCAATACACCACTGGCCCTGAGTATAGCCTCTACTACACCACTGGCCCTGAGTATAGCCTCTACTACACCACTGGCCCTGAGTATAGCCTCTACTACACCACTGGCCCTGAGTATAGCCTCTACTACACCACTGGCCCTGAGTATAGCCTCTACTACACCACTGGCCCTGATTATAGCCTCTACTACACCACTGGCCCTGAGTATAGCCTCTACTACACCACTGGCCCTGAGTATAGCCTCCAATACACCACTGGCCCTGAGTATAGCCTCCACTACACCACTGGCCCTGAGTATAGCCTCTACTACACCACTGGCCTTGAGTATAGCCTCCAATACACCACAGGCCCTGAGTATAGCCTCCACTACACCACTGGCCCTGAGTATAGCCTCCAATACACCACTGGCCCTGAGTATAGCCTCCACTACACCACTGAGTATAGCCTCCACTATACCACTGATTATAGCCTCTACTACACCACTGAATATAGTCTCCACTACACCACTGAGTATAGTCTCCACTACACCACTGAGTATAGCCTCTATTACACCACTGGCCCTGAGTATAGCATCTACTACAACACTGAGTATAGTCTCCACTACACCACTGAGTATAGCCTCCACTACACCACTGAGTATAGCCTCCACTACACCACTGAGTTTAGCCTCCACTACACCACTGAGTATAGCCTCCACTACACCACTGAGTATAGCCTCCACTACACCACTGAGTATAGCCTCCACTACACCACTGAGTATAGCCTCCACTACACCACTGAGTATAGCCTCCACTACACCACTGAGTATAGCCTCCAATACACCACTGGCCCTGAGTATAGCCTCCACTACACCACTGAGTATAGCCTCCACGATACCACTGAGTATAGTCTCCACTACACCACTGAGTATAGCCTCTACTACACCACTGAGTATACCCTCCACTACACCACTGAGTATAACCTCTACTACACCACTGAGTATAGTCTCTACTACACCACTGAGTATAACCTCCTCTACACCACTGAGTATAGTCTCCACTACACCACTGAGTATACCCTCCACTACACCACTGAGTATAGTCTCTACTACACCACTGAGTATAGTCTCCAATACACCACTGGCCCTGAGTATAGCATCCACTACATCACTGAGTATAGCCTCCACTACACCACTGAGTATAGCCTCCACTACACCACTGGCCCTGAGTAAAGCCTCCACTACACCACTGAGTATAGCCTCCTCTACACAACTGAATATAACCTCCACTACACCACTGAGTATAACCTCCACTACAGCACTGAGTATAGTCTCCACTACACCACTGGCCCTGAGTATAGCCTCCACTACACAACTGGCCCTGAGTATAGCCTCCACTACACCACTGAGTATAGCCTCCACTACACCACTGGCCCTGAGTAAAGCCTCCACTACACCACTGAGTATAGTATCCACTACACCACTGAGTATAACCTCCACTACACCACTGAGTATAACCTCCACTACAGCACTGAGTATAGTCTCCACTACACCACTGGCCCAGAGTATAGCCTCCACTACACAACTGGCCCCGAGTAAAGCCTCCACTACACCACTGAGTATAACCTCCACTACACCACTGAGTATAGCCTCCACTACACCACTGGCCCTGAGTATAGCCTCCACTACACCACTGAGTATAGCCTCCACTACACCACTGAGTATAGCCTCCACTACACCACTGAGTATAGCCTCCACTACACCACTGAGTATAGCCTCCACTACACCACTGAGTATAGCCTCCACTACACCACTGAGTATAGCCTCCACTACACCACTGAGTATAGCCTCCACTACACCACTGAGTATAGCCTCCACTACACCACTGAGTATAGCCTCCACTACACGACTGAGTATAGCCTCCACTACACCACTGAGTATAGCCTCCACTACACCACTGAGTATAGCCTCCACTACACCACTGAGTATAGCCTCCACTACACGACTGAGTATAGTCTCCACTACACCACTGAGTATAGCCTCCACTACACCACTGAGTATAGCCTCCACTACACCACTGAGTATAGCCTCCACTACACCACTGAGTATAGCCTCCACTACACCACTGAGTATAGCCTCCACTACACCACTGAGTATAGCCCCCAATACACCACTGAGTATAGTCTCCACTACACCACTGAGTATAGCCTCCACTACACCACTGAGTATAGTCTCTACTACCCATTGAGTATAGCCTCCTCTACACCACTGAGTATAGCCTCCACTACACAACTGGTCCTGAGTATAGCCCCCAATACACCACTGAGTATAGCTCCCAATACACCACTGAGTATAACCTCCTCTACAACACTGAGTATAGCCTCCACTACACAACTGGTCCTGAGTATAGCCCCCAATACACCACTGAGTATAGCCCCCAATACACCACTGAGTATAACCTCCAATACACCACTGAGTATAGCCTGTACTGCACCACTGGCCCTGAGCATAGTCTCCACTGCACCACTGGCCATGAGTATAACCTCCACTACACAACTGGCCCCGAGTAAAGCCTCCACTACACCACTGAGTATAACCTCCACTACACCACTGAGTATAGCCTCCACTACACCACTGAGTATAGCCTCCACTACACCACTGAGTATAGCCTCCACTACACCACTGAGTATAGCCTCCACTACACCACTGAGTATAGCCTCCACTACACCACTGAGTATAGCCTCCACTACACCACTGAGTATAGCCCCCAATACACCACTGAGTATAGTCTCTACTACCCATTGAGTATAGCCTCCTCTACACCACTGAGTATAGCCTCCACTACACAACTGGTCCTGAGTATAGCCCCCAATACACCACTGAGTATAACCTCCTCTACAACACTGAGTATAGCCTCCACTACACAACTGGTCCTGAGTATAGCCCCCAATACACCACTGAGTATAGCCCCCAATACACCACTGAGTATAACCTCCAATACACCACTGAGTATAGCCTGTACTGCACCACTGGCCCTGAGCATAGTCTCCACTGCACCACTGGCCATGAGTATAACCTCCAATACACCACTGAGTATAGCCTCCAATACACCACTGGCCCTGAGTATAGCCTGCACTGCACCACTGGCCCTGAGCATAGCCTCCACTGCACCACTGGCCATGAGTATAGCCCCCAATACACCACTGAGTAGAGCCTCCACTACACAACTGGCCCTGAGTATAGCCCCCACTACACCACTGGGTATAACTTCCACTACACCACTGAGTATAGCCTCCACTACACCACTGAGTATAGCCTCCACTACACCACTGAGTATAGCCTCCACTACACCACTGAGTATAGCCTCCACTACACCACTGAGTATAGCCTCCACTACACCACTGAGTATAGTCTCCACTACACCACTGAGTATAGCCTCCACTACACCACTGAGTATAGCCTCCACTACACCACTGAGTATAGCCTCCACTACACCACTGAGTATAGCCTCCACTACACCACTGAGTATAGCCTCCACTACACCACTGAGTATACCCTCCACTATACCACTGAGTATAGCCTCCACTACACCACTGAGTATAGCCTCCACTACACCACTGAGTATAGTCTCCACTACACCACCGAGTATAGCCTCCACTACACCACTGGCCCTGAGTATAGCCTCCAATACACCACTGAGTATAGCCTCCACTACACCACTGAGTATAGCCTCCACTACACCACTGAGTATAGTCTCCACTACACCACTGAGTATAGCCTCCATTAAACCACTGGCCCTTTGTGTTTTACAAAAAGTGTCCTCTCCTACATGAGTGTCTGGTAATACGGTTGCTCTCCTTTCAGAATCACCAACCTGTCACACACTGAAGACCTATCAGTTCACCACTGAAGACCTATAGGTTCACCACTGAAGACCTATAGGTTCACTACTGAAGGCCTATAGGTTCACCACTGTACTAACCTGTCACACACTGAAGACCTATCAGTTCACCACTGTACTAACCTGTCACACACTGAAGACCTATCAGTTCACCACTTTACTAACCTGTCACACACTGGAGACCTATAGGTTCACCACTGTACTAACCTGTCACACACTGAAGACCTATCAGTTCACCACTGTACTAACCTGTCACACACCGAAGACCTATCAGTTCACCACTTTACTAACCTGTCACACACTGGAGACCTATAGGTTCACCACTGTACTAACCTGTCACACACTGAAGACCTATCAGTTCACCACTGTACTAACCTGTCACACACTGAAGACCTATCAGTTCACCACTGTACTAACCTGTCACACACTGAAGACCTATCAGTTCACCACTGTACTAACCTGTCACACACTGAAGACCTATCAGTTCACCACTGTACTAACCTGTCACACACTGAAGACCTATCAGTTCACCACTGTACTAACCTGTCACACACTGAAGACCTATCAGTTCACCACTGTACTAACCTGTCACACACTGAAGACCTATAGGTTCACCACTGAAGACCTATCAGTTCACCACTGAATACCTATAGGTTCACCACTGAAGACCTATAGGTTCACCACTGAAGACCTATAGGTTCACCACTGAAGACCTATAGGTTCACCACTGAAGACCTATAGGTTCACCACTGAAGGGCCTATAGGTTCACCACTGAAGGCCTATAGGTTCACCACTGAAGGCCTATAGGTTCACCACTGAAGGCCTATAGGTTCACCACTGAAGACCTATAGGTTCACCACTGAAGGCCTATAGGTTCACCACTGAATACCTATCAGTTCACCACTGAAGGCCTATAGGTTCACCACTGAAGACCTATAGGTTCACCACTGAAGGGTCTATAGGTTCACCACTGAATACCTATCAGTTCACCACTGAAGGCCTATAGGTTCACCACTGAAGACCTATAGGTTCACCACTGAAGACCTATAGGTTCACCACTGAAGACCTATAGGTTCACCACTGAAGGCCTATAGGTTCACCACTGAAGGGTCTATAGGTTCACCACTGCATAACATGTCTATAATAGATATAAAGTAGGTTAAGTATCAATAAATGAGTGTACATATCTGGCCTGGTAATGCCGTTTTATGCACTGACTGAATGGAAGCTGATAATTATGATTGTATCAGTCCTCTGGTCTCAGCTGGTCTCACTAAGTCCTCACTAGAGACCGAGTCAAGACCAAGTACAAATGTATCCGACACCTAGACACTCATTGCTTCTTAGCAAAGAGCATTTTCTCAAGCAAGAATTTATCTAGGACTGTCTGGGAGTGGTCTGAGTGGGGAGGTGAAAACGAAAGATTTGCCGTCATTGGCAGAGAGGTTTGGAACTCTCACGTTTTTGACTCCACCGGGCCTTTGAAACTGCCACTAAATGTAGTTTAGGGCCCCCACAAGGTTAGAGCTGGCCCTGCACACGAGCCACAATAGGTGATTCCCTCTGTGCAGACACTTGTGATGTTGAAAGGGAAGGTACCTCTGCAATTAAATCATGCTCCGCTGTTACCTTTCTTGAAGTCAAGTGAATTAAGAGGGTGAGAAATATAGAAAGGATTTTGAGGACAAAAGGGGAAAGTGAGAGAGCTCATGCTGAGAGATTCTCAGAATGTCATGTTGTTAGCATAGAAAGTTAGTCCAAAGTTAACTATGACTATTTCAAAAGGTGTACTCTCCATAATGGGATAATTATTATTATATGCGTAGCTTTTAAGCTCTATTGTCAGTTAGTGAGCTACCTGTTACCTGCGCTTTGTTCTAATTTGCCAAAGCGTCAGCTTTTCTCCCGGTTAAAAAGTGTCAGACCTGAAAAGGGAGCTCCACATACTCCCGCTGAAGATTTAGTCTTCGTAACAACAATGAGAGGAAGAGAGAAAGAAAGAAGAAAAGACAGAGTGAGAAGGAGAAGAGGGAGAGAGAGGGGAAAGAATGAGAGAGAGGGGAGAGAGAGTGATGGGGACGAGAGAGAGAGAGAGAGAGAGAGAGAGAAGAGGAGAGAGATTAGGAGAGAGAAGGAGAGAGAGAGAGAGAAGAGAGATGAGGAGAGAGAGGGAGAGGGAGAGAAGAGAGAAGAGGGAGAGAGAAGAGGGAGAGAGAGAAGAGGGAGAGAGAGAGGAGAGAGAGAGAGAGAAGAGAGATGAGGAGAGAGAGGGAGAGAGAGAGAGAAGATGTCAGAAAGAGGGAGAGAAAGAGAGGGAGAGAAAGAGAGGGAGAGAGGAAAGAGAGAGAGAGAGAGAAGATGTTAGAAAGAGGGAGAGAATAAGTAACTAGCCTCCGTCTTCCTCAATCTTGGATCAAACATCGGCAGTTTCACTACCGAGAGCCAGAATGAGACATGCCTCAATAGGCTTGTTAGAGCCTGTTGACTCATAGTCCCATTTTTGTAAAATTACAGCCCCAAAAAACCCAAACTTTAATTCCACTTGTAATTTTGTTTTATGAGGGAAGCTGGGCCGATTAAAGAAGATTTGGAAGGCCTAAATAAAAAGCCAATGAGGTAATTTATTTTCTCACCACGAATAAAACACCTTTATCCGTGAGTGGGTCTTCCCTAGTGTGTGTTAGGTCGTGGAAATGGGACGCATGGAGTGGTTAACTAACGACTGTAATCATCATTATGATGCAATAAGTGAATTCTTGGCTCTGTGAGTGTGAGAGAATACACACACGAAGTGACTTGGCTCCGGTGTGATACAGTATAACAACATCTATTTGTCATCTGAAACTGAACAAGCTGAATTTGAACTAATTTAACTTACTTGTAGGTAAAACAGACAGCCAACAGAGTCTGAAGAAACACACTGGTTGGGGTCCCATTATAAATTGAGAGAGACAGGTAGTAAAACTAACTTACACTTACCTGCCCAAAAGTATGTGGACGCCTGCTCGTCAAACATCTCATTCCAAAATCATGGGCATTAATATGGAGTTGGTCTCCCCTTTGCTGCTATATCAGCCTCCACTCTTCTGGGAAGGCTTTCTTGTTCTTTTATATTACCCCCTTCTCTCCCCAATTTCTTGGTATCCAATTGGAAGATACAGTCTTGGCCCACTGCTGCCACACCCGTACGGACTCAGGAGAGGCGAAGGTCGAGAGCCATGTGTCCTCCGCAACAACAACCCAGCCAGGCCGCACTGCTTCTTGACACAATGCCCACTTAACCTGGAAGCCAGCCGCACCAATGTGTCGGAGGAAACACATTCCAATTCATCCCAAAGAGGTTCGATGGGGTTGAGGTCAGGGCTCTGTGCAGGCCGGTGAAGTTCTTCCACACCGATCTCGACAAACCATTTCTGTATGGGCAACGCTTTGTGCATGGGGGTATTGTCATGCTGAAACAGGAAAATCCTTCCTCAAACTGTTGCCACAAAGTTGGAAGCACAGAATCTTCTAGAATGTCATTGTATGCTGTAGCGTTAATATTTCTCTTCACTGGAACTAAGGGGCCTAGCCCGAACCATGAAAAACAGCCCCAGAACATTATTCCTCATCCACCAAACTTTACAGTTGGCACTATGCATTGGAGCAGGTAGCATTCTCTTGGCATCCGCCAAACCCAGATTTGTTTGTCGGACTGCCAGATAGTGAAGCGTGATTCATCACTCCAGAGAACGTGTTTCCACTGCTCCAGACTCCAATGGCGGCGAGCTTTACACCACTCCAGCCGACATTTGGCATTGGCTTGTGTGCAGCTGCTTGGCCAAGGAAACCAATTTCATGAAGCTCCCGACAAACAGTTGTTGTGCTGACGTTGCTTCCAGAGGCAGTTTGGAACTCAGTAGTGAGTGTTGCAACCGAGGACAGATGATTGTTTACGCGTTACGTGCTTCAGCACTCAGAGATCCCGTTCTGTGAGTTCGTGTAGTCTACCATTTCGCGGCTGAGCTGTTGTTCCTCCTAGATGTTTCCACTTCACACTAACAGCACTTACAGTTGAATGGGGCATCTCCTATGACGGTGCCACGTTGAAAGTCACCAAGCTCTTCAGTGGGGCCATTCTACTGCCAATGTTTGTCTATGGAGATTGCATAGCTGTGTGCTCGATTGTTATACACCTATCAGCAACGGGCGTGGATGAAATAGCCAAATCCACTAATTTGAAGGGGTGTCCACATACTTTTGTATTTATAGTGTATAAACAGACAGGTGGGTAGATAAATGTGTCAAATTATCGAACATTACTAATACTGATGAGGTAATCAGTTAGAGTTTTCACAGATATAACTCACAACTCTCTATTTACACGTGATCACTACATTTTCCACACACCGACTAGGGGGGAATCAGCCTTAAATATGAGGATGTCTGCAGCAACTTTCAGGAGCAATAAATTACCCATTACCCATCGTTCATATGCTCGTATGCTGCATGTTCAGTTTGTTTCAACTCTCCTTTTTCTGCACTTCTGAGAAAAACTCTGGGCTTCATTCACTGATTCTGCTTGGTGTGACTAAGCCGTATGAAAGAGCAAAAATATCTCATTCTCAGGAAAGCCTTTTTCCAGTTAATTCTCCACCGTGTTGCCTTTCATAATAGTGGCATTGTGCCCCTGTGGAAAAGCTGGCGAGGAACACAGAGAACAACAACACTAACAGAATGAAACACTTTGTAAATGAGATCGATCCTCATAAAGCCTTGATAAAGAGACGTTATCGGTGTTAATAATACGTGTTTATAATAGCTAATAATATCCACCATCGACGAATCCTCATCTATATGTACAGTAGGAAAGGTGCAGGGTAGAGATCTGAATAACACACAAGAAGGGGACTGCAGAGTCCCTGACCTTCGCTGGGAGGGAACTATTAGTCAGCACTGATGGGAGAGACCTCCCTCCCTCCCTCCCTCCCTCCCTCCTTCCTTCCTTCCTGCCACCCTGCCTCCCTCAGAGGCACACACACACACACACACACACACACACACACACACACACACACACACACACACACACACACACACACACACACACACACACACACACACACACACAGTACTGAAAGAGTGTGTGTGCATCTGAATTTGCATGAGATAGAGAGATAGATGCAGTCCGTAGGGCTATGGTAAAACAAGTTTACTTCTGTTTTTTATTAGGTGACACAAACGGACCGTG